>NW_008350841.1:59532-65991 GCF_000622305.1 Nannospalax galili
CCCTTCCGCACTGGCACCCTCCCATAGCTGGCCCCCACCCCACACACTGGAAAGAATACTACATTTAAAAACAGTAGAACAAAATTTAAAGCCATAAACATTTGATATTGTTCCTAATCCTGATTTATTACTGCCACTTAATCTAACCTCAGTCTTACTTCCAGATCTGTGTACTCACCTACCTTTTTGTTTTATTTTGTTCTGCTGGTTGCTTGTGTGCACCACAAACTCAGTGATTCCTACTTGTTAGTTTACCCTGAATATATGTTAGTAACATAACCCTTCTGAAACCAGCAGAAGCTTCTGGAACCCTTTACCTTGTTTGGTATCCAAAGGTCCTTTGACTTCTTTCTGTGGATGGTTTTCCCTAAGCTTTGCCCAGGGGAGTGTAATTTGTGGTCTGAGGCTGTTGGGATAATTAAAGGGCTCCTCCTGTTTACCCTGTGGGGCTTCCCTTGGTTCGGAAGACCAGCCTCTCCTCATTCCTGTGTTCTTCATCCACCAAGTAGAAGCAGGAAAAGAGTGCCCACCAGTATCAATGTTAAAATGACATCACCATCTTTGTCCAGGAAAAGGAGTAACTTTCTCTTTCACTAAAAAAAAAAATCCAGAAGGAAGAAAACAGAAATAAGGTTTTCTCTCTGAAGATCATTTCCACTTTCTACATAAAGCAGTGTTTTTATTTTAAAGTAATGACATTTTCCTGAGGCTCTGAACTTTGCCTTTTATGAACTGCTTTGACAAGGAAGTTTCTTACAACTTCCTTTCTAAACTTGCCTCTAACTAGCTGAGGCATCTTTAAAGATATAATTTGAATAGAAAACAGTCTGTTTTCAAAAGATAGCTTGAAAGTGCTTTTACCACAGTCTGGAAGATGTTAGACTATTTGTCCCTGACTGCAAAATTCCTGTTTTAAAAAGCTGCTTACTGTCATTGGAGTGAGCCCATGAGGAAGGCGAGAAATATGTTCAGGTTGTTTTGAACACAATAAAAAATCTTATTTTTTCCAGTGATAATCTTTAATTCTTGATCAATTTCAGCTCTTACCATCATTTTGGAATATAATTTAAATGATTAATTTATAGGAACCTTTCTTGCTTTCTATTTTTATTTTCAAACAATGTTAGAACTATCCTGGCAATGTAACTATTGTCTCTCTTTTTCCAAATGCACCATTCCATGCTCTTTAAAAATGAAAATATTCTAGCGGTGAAACAAATTGGAGTTAATTAGAAAAGCATTCCTCTTTAGACTCCTCCCTTGAAATACTCTGTGCCATGCATTCATTTGTTCCTTTCTACTTCTATTCACTTTAAAATGTTATTATTTATTGTGTGTGGGGCGGTGCACATGCCATGGTGAGCCTGGAAGTGGGGGGAAACCTCTGGGTGTTTGTCCTCTCCATCTATCATGTGGGTCTGCAGGATTGAACTCAAGTCATCAGCCTTGACAGCAGCTGTCCTACCCCCTGAGACATCTTTTCAGCTCCCATTCAGTTAAAAAGCATTTTCTGAGCATTTACTGTGTGCTAGCCCATGATCCTTAGTCACTGGAGAAACCAAGAACAACAACAAAAAACCCAGGATATCCTCCTTAAGAAGCTTAAAGTCTAGGTAGGGAAACAGATATTTATTTAATCAGTTCATTTGAAAAAAAAAACAACAACAACAACAGGGGGGCTGGAGAGATGGCTGAGTGGTTAAGAGCACCAGTTGCTCTTCCAGAGGACCTGGGATTGGTTCCTAGCACACACATGGCAGCTAACAATCTCCTTAATGCTAGTTCCGGGAAATCTAATACTGACACCCTCTCTGGCCTCTGCATGCCTTGTACAACATAGATGCAATTATATACATGCAGGCAAAACACTCATACACCTAAAATAAAAATAAATAAAAAAATTTTAAATTAGGATGGCAAGATTGCTCACTTGATAAAGGTGCTGCTGCCAAGCCTGACAACCCAAGTTCAGTCCCCATAACCCACATGGTGGAAGGAAAGAAGTGACTCCCACAAGTTTTCCTCCAACCTTTACACGCATGCATGTGCACATTCAGCTATACACACATACACATACACAAACAAAATGTAATAAAAAATTGAAAATAAATAGCCACGATGATTGTACCACCCTGTGTTAACCCTAACAGGAGGTGCAGACTTCAATCATAACGTCTGTTCTTCCATTGTAACACATGTGCCATAACTGCATCTTATCAAATGCAAAATGTTAATATTAGGAAGAATTATGGGGTTAAAGATATGAAAATAATGTTCTTTCTGCTCACTTTTTCTATAAACTTAAAACTACTCTAAAAGTCTCTTAATAAAAAATAGAAGTCTAAATAAAGACGATCACTGGTGAAGGTTGCAAACAGGATGGTATTAGAACAGTGGGGTGACATCATTTGAACTTGATGGCGAGCAGAGACCTTTCAGACCTGACATTAAGTTCAGAACTGGAGAATACAAAAGAATAAGCCAGGCAGGTACAGCATTTTCAGGAAAGCAAAGCGATATCATTGCAGTTACCCTTGGAAACCTACTTCTGGCTTCTCTGTGGAGAATGGATTGTAGGGTGGGGCAAGGGTACAAACGAGGACATGTCAGTGGCAGGTGAATGGATCTCAGCCTTGGCTCTACATTCAACAAATTTCAGCCTAAGTCAGAAACCATTGGGCTCTCCATGGGCTGGGCACTGGGGGAAAAGGAGACCCTGTTAGTGGTGAACCAGAGGGTTTCCAGATGTTTCTAAAATCTTACCAGCAGCTCAGTGGGGTTCATAGAATTGAGAACAATCTCATGTTTTTGAGATGACAGCCAAATGACAATTAGAAGTTTGAAAAAACAAAAAAAAAAAAACGCCTTCAAGGACTATGCAGGCAATAGCAGATTTTCATATGTCTGTATAATACCTGATTGCAATAGTTATCTTTATTCCTATTAATAGATTGGGGGAAATATTTTGTTTCTTCTAAGACTATAGCCTGGAAAATTTTGTAAGTCAACAAAGAGCCTAAGAAGGGTCCATTTAAGCTGGACCTTGCTTTAGTGCATCAGTGTTGAGTGGTTCATGTCAGAGTTCCTAAGGGTGGTGAACTACCAAGGAAAAAAATTCCACTGGGTAAAAGGAAGCATCTACCAGGTTAGATTTCTATTGATTCTGGAATTATTAGTAGGGTGGAAACTTGAACAGTTCAAAGTACTATTTCTGTTTAAAATTAAATAGATTTGAATTACCCATTATTTGTAATTTTTCATCTGCTTATCTCTATGTGTTCCCAAGGTTCCCCAAACAGTGACTATTTCTGTGCTCCCTGTAGAGTAGGAAAAAATTGTGATGGTTGTACATATATGTAAGACTAGATAAATATGTGTACAAGTATTTAGCAAATGAATATGCACAGCGTATTCATACGAGGATACAAGATGTTTAATGTATCTATGTTCTGGTCTAGAGTTAGTTGTTCAGTTTTTCTTTTGTGTTTCTGGTTAAGAACCCCACCACCACCACCACCACGTGAGCAGATGTTTATTTTGGTAGCAGTCTGGTTGTACTTAGGGAATGATGGGCCATAATGCAGTTTTCCACTTAGATGTCTCCATTAAGAAGCGCCTCTTTGTGTAAAATACTTCATGGCAAAGTTGCTTCTATTTAAAGTCGTGAGTTTGATCTTGGCTTTGATCTAAACCTTTTGATCTTGAAAGAAGGATAGACTAGCAATAAAGAGAGGGCAAGACAGATTTTCTTTAGAGAAAGACGATAAAGTTAAAAGGATGGACAAAGTCAGCAAACACCCGCAGCAGGACCGCCTCTCCGGGCCTCGATAGTAGTCTGCTTCAGTGACTTCTGCTGTGGATGGGAAGAAGGAAAATGGGGGTAGCGTTCACCTTGATAAGCTAAGTGGAACCCTTATCGCTGTTATGAAAGCAGAATGATTCCCCCTCCCCTAGTTCGATAGAGGCGCTTTGGAAGGCCCTTGGTTTCCGGGCTGCAAGTCCGCACCCGGGCTCCCGTACCTCGGGCGGAGCGCGTCGGCCAGGTTCCCAGCGCCCCGGCCTTTCCGCGGAGGTCACCTGCCACCACTGACGTCTCTGCAGCGACGTCTAATGTATTCCCGGAGCACGGTCCACCGGGAAAGTTCCTTTCCCTTCGCGGAAGCCCCCGGGCACTGGGGTTTCTAACCCGCGGGGTGGGGACGCGGCTCCGCAAAGCCCGGGTGCGGCAGCGTGAGTCCTGCGGAGACTGGGAAGGGTCGCGGGTACCCGGGACTCGGTGGGCTGGTGAGGCCCGCGCCGGGGCGGAGTGCGTGAGGCCACGGCAGGATGCAGGCGGAGAGGCCTGGATGCTTTCCCGAGAACAATAACGCCTCGGCGCGGGCGGGAGGCGCGGCGCCTATACCTTTAAGGCAGGCCCCGCCCCGCGCCCGCCCGCTGGCCGTCGGCCCGCGCCTAGGTGTCCGCCGAGCGCCGGCCTGGGGCAGGGCTGTCTCCCGCACCGTGCGGTGCGGCCGCTGGGGCGCCGCGCGGTGAACTTGACGCCTTCCCTTTCCCCGCAGCGGCTGCGGCAGGAGGGCGAGGACGGCGCGCGGAGCGGGCTGGCGGGGCGAGTGGGCGCAGAGGTGAGTGCGGCTGCGGCGGCGGCTGCACCAGGCGGCGGGGCGAAGGTCACGGCCGCTGCTCTAGGAGAGGGGAGGACTGTGGCGGGAGGCCTTGGGACCCTCGACCTGTTTAAGAAGAGGTGTTTGAAAAGGTAGGGGTTCCAAGAGGAGAATGCGGGGGGAGGCGGGGGTGGGGGTGGAGTCTTGATGTGTTGCCTCTTCTGCCCCAGGACTTGGTCAGAGCAACTACAGTGGCATTTTGGGGAAAGTTTGCTTTAAATCACAGTAAGTCATAGCTTTACTTTATGTGGAGGATTCAGTAGGGATGCAGTCCCGGTGCTGCCCACATAACAATGTTCTCCTAAGTAAAGGTGGTGGGATGGAGACTTGTCCAGTGTTCGTTCAACAGAGCAGTGCCCCGGTGCCTTTGAGAAAGGGAAAAAGAATGTTGCGCACAGACCCCCACGGGCTTGTGTGGCTGTGCTATGGCAACAGCACACGCACCCTACAGCCAAACGCTGACCCACAGTCCTGTGAGGAAAGGAGAAGGCCAGTAGAAAGCGGGGAACTTCAAACACTAGAAGGGATTTTTCATCCTGTAAAGCAAATTTACAGGAAACTTACCGGAAAATTATTTTCCTAAATTTAGAATTTTAATACGTGACTTGGTAGAAGTTTGCTCCATTACCTCCTGTGTGTGAGCTTCAGACTTGATTTGTCATTGTCATAAATATTTTTGAAATAAGGTAAGTAGTGGTCTGTAATTTCCTAAGTGACATGTTGAAAATGTTACATAAAGCACGTTTGGGTTTTTGCTTAAATGTATTTTTGCTGTTTGGGGCTTTTGATCGCACCAAGGGATTAAAATAGCGGTGTGTTGTTTTTCTACCGCTAGGATGTATGATGAATCACTCAGTTTTGAAGCCAAATTCTTGCCGATAGCATTGCTGCCAACTTCTGTGATGTGTTGCCTTAGTATGGGCAACACAGTGTCTGAGAATGTGCACGGTGATGGGGTACCAGAACTTCACAGTGCACTTGAGGATACTTGGGAAGGCTTCTGAGAGAGATGGCAAAGGAGCTGTGAGTGTGCTTGCTCATAGCTAGACATTCAGCGTGCGTGTGTGTGTGTGTGTATGTGTGTGTATGTGTATGCCCTTCACCCTTTAAACAGCCAGTCCTACAAGTTACTTCAGTGACAGAGTAATAAGGTTATCTTTGTAAACAGATGCATTTGGGGGCCATACCTCAACATGCTATGACAGGTTATGGTTAACTTTCGTGCTCTAGGTACCTGGTTTTTAATGTTTGTGAGCTGGTAGATAATTTTATAAAGTATCTAAAGAAGGAAAAGTATGGCATGCCTAGTACCTGAAAAAATGTTTGTGGGTTTTATTTTTAAAAAATTAGATCAGCTCAATATGAAAAAAGGAGAAGCCATTATCCACGTAGAGTAGTTGGTTTTTTCACTGCCGAAATCTGAAGGAGAAGTAACTAGCTGTGACACCCACACTCTGACCACTATCTTCTGAGAATTGTGGAGGGAACTGAGGAGACAACCTTCACTGGCAGCTCTTCGTGTGATCAGTTCTGTAGAGTTCCACAGGAATGTGCTTCTCTGAGTTTTCTTCCTAGAAAGTGTGGGTAGCAGTTTTAAAAAGAGCCTGAACTGAACTAGATAGGGAGCCGCATTCAGAACTTCCTTTCAAGGCTCGAAGCTGACTGAAGGGTGGAGGTAGGGAGGCCAGAAGGCTGAAGTCTCAGAGTTGGTTGGCCGAGTGGTCATCCGTGTCCCCAGTCTCTCTGAGTTTCCTAGTTCCAGGCAGCACCAGGGAGTATTATGCCTCTGTTACACCCT
>NW_008350842.1:0-248 GCF_000622305.1 Nannospalax galili
AAGAAATCACTTAGATACACAAGTGACACATATTTTTCTAAAGGAAAGAGATTGAAACTGATGTTAATACTCTTTTGTATACAATTCTTAGGAAACGGGTTTTAATACAAAATGCTTCTGTTCCTTCGTTTTCACTGTAGCAAACACATTGTTACACCTACGGATGTTTCTACAAGAAACAAGCACTTAGATACACAAGAAACACATACGTTTCTAGGGGAAAGAGACTGACAATGATAGCAATACTC
>NW_008350843.1:0-342 GCF_000622305.1 Nannospalax galili
TGCCCCTTCCAAAATCTAACAAAAACAGGTGGATCAGGAGAGCTAGTAGGCAGCCAGCCTAACGAAAGGACCCTATCTCAAGACAATTAGCTTGAGAGCATAGAGGATGCCAGCTGATATTTTGCATATGTGTTAACACATCCCTGTATATACAACAGAGATAGAGATAGAGAGAGAGTGAGAGCGAGAGAGAGAGAACTGGATTTGAAGAACAGGTGCAAATGTTGAAACACCATGTTGCTTCTGCTGTGAGGTAAGGAGTCATGTCCTTTCTCTTTGTTCCAGAAGTCTTTCTTTTCTGCCACCACTCAGTGTTTATCACACCCCTAGTAGAGCAGAGTT
>NW_008350844.1:0-577 GCF_000622305.1 Nannospalax galili
TTGTTCACCCAGGCTCCAGTGGATGGCCTAATACCAAACGGCATTTGGAGACACAAATTAGACTCTATAAGCCTTAACATACATATTGATATGTATATTAAAGTACACGAAATTGGGTTGGAGGCCGTAAAGGGTGCAGATAGAGGTGGGGATCTAAATACCATCAAAATGTGTTTTATGAAATTCAATTGAGAAAGAGCTATTTATAAAAAGAAGTTGGATGGTTCCTGACAGACCTACATGAGACTCACCTTTGGCCTCCCCACCCAAGAAAATATGCATACACATGCATACACACATACATGCACCTACAAACACACACACACACACACACACACACACACACACATATGAATGCATGTACACACAAGGGAAAGTCTACCAAGGTTGCCATCTTGGGTCAGAGGTGGTCATGCTGCATGGACAAGATCTGAACTGAAATGACTGGAAAGTGGGAGCACACATGTGTTCACGTCACTTAACCATTCCTTTAATTTTCCCAGCCTTTATTTACAGCCATGAGCTGTAATTAGTCTCAGGAGGACAGACTTCGCTGACTAAGAACTTCCAACTGCAC
>NW_008350845.1:0-688 GCF_000622305.1 Nannospalax galili
TCACTAAGTTCTTCAGTGGTGTAGCACACCTCCTCATGGACCACACTTTCTGTCTCTCCTCTAGGTGCCTGCTTATTTTTTAGTCTGGTTATAGGTCTACAGGTGACAATAACTGGGCCCTGAGGGACATCAGCTTCATCTTGCTGAATGGGATTAGCTTCCTCAATGGGATTAGTTTCCCCAGGCAAGGGTCTGCTGAGGGTGGGGCAATTAGTTCACCAGGTGAATCAAATTCCTCAGCATCTGAGGATTCTAAATCCTCAACCTCCTCAGCATTCTCCCACACATCTCCATCCCATGTGTCAGGATTCCAACCTTTTCCTATCAATGCCTACCTACACCCTTAGCGGCTGGGAATTAAATTTGCATTGTAGGTCAGCCAAACATATAATAAGGGCTCCAGCTTGATTTTCTGCAGCTTTAGCTCTCTGGCTGCTGGAGAGAAGATTCTCTTCCAGGGCGCACTTGGAAACATTTAAACTGTTGACTCGAATATGGAGCTTGTCAATTTTATCATTAAGCTCATTGTTTATCTTCATCACCTTTCCAGAGGTGCTAGAAGTAACCAGCCAGCATCATTACTTTTCTTATTTTTCCACAAATCGTCAATTTTTTTATGTAGTCACTAAATTTTTTGCTCTTCCCAAGAGGTGAGTTAGGAGATTCAAATGGGTCTATCTCCATAATT
>NW_008350846.1:0-936 GCF_000622305.1 Nannospalax galili
TCCTGACGCCCTCTGCCCAGAATACTCGGAGCTTGACGTGCTGGCGTGGCATCTCATGGAAAATTTTTCTTTCCCCATTGACTATAATAGATATTTTGGCTTGGTAAAGTAATCTGGGTTGGCATCTGTGGTTATTTAGAACTGGCAATACTTTGGTCCAGGCTCTTCTGGCTTTCATAGTTTGCACTAAAAAGTCAGCTGTACTTCTGATGGATTTTTCTTCATATGTGACTTGCTGTTTTGCTTTTTCAGCTTTCAGTATTCTTTCTTTGATCTGTAGTATTAGTGTTTTTACGATGATGTGCTGTGGAGAGTTTCTTTTCTAGTCCTGTCTATTTGGTGTTCTATATATTTCTTGTATTTGTATGGGCATGTCTTTCTTTAATTTTGGGAAATTTTCTTCTACAATCCTGTTGACGATCTGGTCCATACCATTATCCTAAGATTCTTCTCCTTCCTGATTTGTAAGTTTGGTGTTTTTATGGTGTCACACAATTCCTGCGTATTCCATTCTTGTGTTTTCTTAAATTTTTCATAATCTTTGCTTGAGTGGTCTAATTTGTACACTTTATCTTCCAGTCTTGATAGTCTGTTTTCCATTTCATTCATCCGATTGGTGAGGCCTTTTCCCTGTCATTTCTAATTGGCTTACTGAGTGTTTCTCTTGCTTCTTCATTTCAGCCTGTGTATTCATTCAGAAGTTTATCCCCATCTTCTTTAAGTTCTTTTATTTCTTTGTGTATTCTTTAAATTCACTGAGTTCTTTTGTCATGTTTATAATTGTTCTTTTGAGTTCCATGCCCTGTGTTGTCTCTGGGTGTTCTTATTATACTCCTCTAGAGGACTGTTGGTACTTACTGGGGATATATTATTTTGTTTTTTTTGTGTTGTTATTTTTTTCTCTGTGACTTTGACATGTGGATTTCTTTTGTAGTT
>NW_008350847.1:0-706 GCF_000622305.1 Nannospalax galili
ACACAGGATGGGGGCAGATGGCCCCACACAGCAGGATGCAGGAGGGAAGGGCCTCCAGGGCGGGAACAAAACCTTGCTGGGACAGAAGCACATGTGCTTGACTGTGCTCCAAGACGCTGCCTTGCTAGGGTGTTTTGATGACAAAAACCAACTTTGCAGGGGAAGGAGATGGAACTATGTGCACCTGTGTCCAGGTCTGCTTCCTAAGGGAAGTGGCTGCAGAGACAGCCTATAGGAAAGGACGCCGGGGCTCTGTGGAGACGTCAAGAACACACACAGAGGACCTACAACAGCCCCTGCGCGCGCCCCCCCCCCCAGCCGCCAAGTCCTTTCCTCTATTACCCAGAACCACAGGTTCCTGGGACGTATTGATCAGGAGTCCACACTGAGTGCCTCACAGATTTCTGGATTGTTTCCTTCTGTTCTGTCTAACCCTCGCCATCCACAAAGTGCCTCAGCTATTACATCACTCAACCGGACAGTTCTCCCTCAAAGCATTGCTCTATTATGATAATTGTATTTAAAACATATGTTGGCAGGGCTGCTTCTTCCGCGGGGACGGCCCAGCAGTCCGATCTCAGCGCTTCAAGGAAGGGGCCCCATTGGGGCCAGTCTGAGTGAGTTCCAAGACGCCAGTCTGTAACGGGGCCAAGCATGGCCACCTCCCGGCGGAACCCTATCCATGGCGGCGGCTCAGGGACACAGG
>NW_008350848.1:0-648 GCF_000622305.1 Nannospalax galili
AGCCATAAAACTAAACCTAAAGCTACCTCTAAGCCTAAATTTGGGCTCAGGTTTAGGTCTAGGATTAGGGTTAGGCTTAGGGATGTGCTTAGGTTTAGGTCTAGGCATAGGTATGGGGTTAGGATGATTGTTAGACTAATATCTAACAGTAAAACTAGCCCTATCCCTAAACATACACATAGCCCTAATCCTAATCCTAATCCTAAACCTAAGGCGAACTGTAACCAAAACCATAATACTAACCCTAATTGTATACTCTAGAACCAAACCTAACATTAACCAATGTTTTAACCATACACCTTTCCCTAACCCTAAAACTAAGCCTAACCCTAAACTAACCCTCACCCTAAATCTACCCCTAACTGTAACCTGTACCCTAATCCTCAATATATAACCTAGACACAAACCTAACCATAACTCTATCCAGAACCCTAGCCCTAAATGTGAATCTGATCATAACCCTAAAATCTATCATAGTCCTAACCCTCACTCTAACCCTAGCACTAACATTAAACCTAACCCTAATCCTAATCCTAAACATAAATTTAGACCCAAAACTAATTCGAATTCTAACCCTAACCCTAGCCATAGCCCTATGCCTAGTCCTAGTCCTAACCCTAAACCTAGCTGTAAGTCTAGCCCTAACAC
>NW_008350849.1:0-422 GCF_000622305.1 Nannospalax galili
GGTTTAGGGTTCAGATTTGGGTTAGGGTGAGAGTTTAGGGTTAGGGTTATGATTATGGCTTGGGCTAGGTCTAGGCCTAGGGCTAAGTTTAGATTTAGGGTTAGGGCTAGTGTTCGGGTACAAGTTCGGGTTTGTGTTTGAGTTCTAATTAGGGTTCGGGCTGGGGTTGGGGCTGAGATGAGGCTGGGGCGAGGTTTGGGAATGGGAATTGTGTAGGGGCTCGGGTTTCTTTTGGGTTAGGGTTCGGTTTCTGGTTTGGGTTAGAGGTAAGTCTTAGGGTTAAAAATTAGGTTGGGGTGAGAGTTAGGTTTAGGGTTAGGTCTAGGGCTAGGGTTAGGATTCGGGTAAGGGTTAGGGATAATATTCAGAGGTAGAGAAAGCGCTAGGCCTAGGGCTAGGGCTACGTTTAGGTTTAGGGTTTG
>NW_008350850.1:0-2009 GCF_000622305.1 Nannospalax galili
TGCACATACCCCATTTGTTGTACCATTTCCTGATTTTGGGGACTATAGGTTATGTCCGTTACTATTCGCATTCCCATCATGGACATATCTCGGCCCCATAAACAGATGGGCAACTTCATTACAAAAGGTTGAAATAATCCTTGATGGCCTTCTTCATCTGTCCACTTTAAAACCTTAGCACTACACTGTGGGTCTTGAGCATATCCTAAACCCCTAAGCATCTGACTAGATTGTTGCAAGGGCCAATTTGAAGGCCAGTCAGACTGATTTATAATGCTTTTATCTGCACCTGTATCTAGGAGCCCCAAGAAAGGCTTTCCTTCCACATATAACCTTAATATAGGTCTATCATACAACCCAAGATTAAGCCAGGCTTGTGGTCCTCCTATGGATCCAAAACCTCCATCTCCCCTAGCCTGTGACTTTGAAAGATGTTTTGCACGAGAATTGGGGAAAACCAAAATTTGGGCGATGCGATCTCCAGGGCTTATAAGAGCTATTCCCCTTGGAGAGGACACCATAATTCCTACTTGACCAATATAATCCGAATCAATGACTCCCGGATGAATTATCAATCCTTTTAAAGTAGTGGAACTCTGACCAATTAATAATCCTACTGCATTTTGTGGTAGCGGACCTTTAAAGTCTGACTCCACCACCTGAATTCCCATTTGAGGTATCAATATAAGTCTGGAGGTGGTGCAGAGATCCAATCCTGCGCTCCCTGGGCTTGCTCTACGTGCAGTATTCAAGTTCCCTGAGACATGGGGATTTGATGCGTAGGAGGTCGCATCAACGGCCATGGTTGAGGGGTTGTCTGCATTGCCCCATATATTTGAGGGCCCTGAGGCACAGGGCCCACTCTCCCGTTTTTTGACCTAGAGCCCAATTGATTGAGAGGTAAAGGATTGCCTTTAAAGTCAAATCTCGATCGGCATTCCCTTGCCCAATGGTTACCTTTTTGACATCTGGGGCACAACTTAGGAGGCATATCCATAGGTCTAGTGGCCGTCATTAAGGGATTAGGACATTCTCTTTTAAAATGGCCAAATTGTCCACAATTAAAACAGCCGGACCGTTGCTTAGGTCAGCTATTTGATGTTGATAGGTGTTTACCTCTCAGGCCTGCAACTATTGCAGCTGCCAAGGCTTGCCCTTGAATGGAGTGCTCATTAATATCTCTGCATATTTTAATCCACACATCTAAGGTTCTATTCTTATGAGGTCTAATGGCATCTCTACAGGGTTTATTAGCCTGCTCATATGCCAACTGCTTGATCAATGGCATAGCGGAATCCACATTTGGAAATACCCTTCCTGCAGTTTCCATCATCCGAGCTAGAAAATCAGCAAAGGTTCACTCGGCCCCTGAAGGACCTTTGAAAGACTATCATTAAGGTTACCTGAGCCTGTCAGCATCTTCCACGCCTTAAGGGCTGCATCATTAATCTGAGAATATACTTGCTCTGGATATCCAATCTGATTATTAATAAAGACCCCTTGCCCCATAAGCATATCCACGTTCCATGCAGGCTGGCCATTGGCTGCATTAGCAGCTGCTAGTTCTACACAATATTCCAAGTAAGCAGATTTCCAATTCAAATAATCGCCCCCTGAAAGAACAGCCCTACAAAGATTTTGCCAATCAAAAGGAGTCATAGCACGTCTAGTAAGGCTTTCAACCTGAGTTATGGTATAAGCTGCTTGTATCCCATAAGTAGCCACAGATTCTTTCAACCTCTGAATTACTTTCCAGTCCAGGGGTTCATGATATCTTTGTTCTGATCATCAAACACTGGGAAAGCTCCACAACCAGGCACTAGATGGCGCCATATACCTGCACTAAGCGTGCGACAGCTCCTTTCTATGGAGGGCATAGCTTCCAGACAGTCTCTATCCCACGGAGGAGCACTAGGCTCAACCTTTTCCTTTTTCCTTTTCTTTTTATTGTCAGTAATTCTCAGCTGTTCCATAATGCTGTCTAAATCCTCAGAATCATATTCTTCCTC
>NW_008350850.1:2020-2640 GCF_000622305.1 Nannospalax galili
CACCAAAGTCCAAATAGCTAGAGTACCTCTAGGGAGGGGGTTTTTAGCATCTTTATCTGATAATTCTTTTCCTAATCGCTCCCAAGAGGCAGCAGCTACAGACCCCTCCTCAAGAAACCACGGGGCCTCTGCTGTGACGGTATCCAAGAACTTTTCCACTGTCTCAGCCTTCACCTTAATCCTGCCACGCTTTAAAAGCTGCACTAGCACGACGTGCACTTTTGCTTTCGATCCGCCAGCACCCATTTTCTCTAAGTTGCTTCTCTGTCCCTTTCCTAGGGAACATTAATCTCCATCCCTTTTCCTAGGGAACTTTAATCTCCGTCCCGTTTCCTAGGGAACTTTAATCTCCGTCCCTTTTCCTAGGGAACTTTAATCTCCGTCCCTTTTCCTAGGGAACTTTAATCTCCGTCCCTTTTCCTAGGGAACTTTGATCTCCATTCCACCTTGTGGAAACTTTCCCTTCGTGCCCTCTTAGGGGGAACTTTTGCTAGCACTATTGCTTTGTCTTTTACTTACAACTCCAGAGCATCAGGGTCCCCGTACAGGCCACCACTTACCGCAAGCCAGGACTCTGTCCAGCAAAGTCCAGGAAAGACGACACAGACACCAAGGTGAGG
>NW_008350851.1:0-357 GCF_000622305.1 Nannospalax galili
GTCAAGTTGACAGTAAAGCTATCCAGCACAGGGTCTGTCATTTTAGTATCTGTTGTGTGCTGGGTCTGGTGGTCCTTGGAGCTGGCTGAAGGGGAGGGGATGGTTCATAGGAGGGTGGCCCCACCTGCAGCTGTAGGAACCATGATGCCCCTGTGCAACCCGTGTAGAAACCATAGTTAGAAGTAGCAGGCAGCCCCAGGAGTGCTGGTTGCTGCAGTATGTCCGTAACCAGTATCACATTGGAAGGTGTCTGTCACCCTCTCCTTGAGTGATCACTTCTGCTGGATTCCAACTTGGGTGTCTGATGCATGTCCCCAGTAGTCTGCAGCACTAGGCATGGCCTCTGGTTTGTAAAAC
>NW_008350852.1:0-232 GCF_000622305.1 Nannospalax galili
CTTCTGCAAGAACAGTCAGTGTTCTTAACCACTGAACCATCTCTCCAGCCCGATATTGTCTATTCTTCATGGCATGTAAATGAAACCTTTAATCCTACCATTCAGGTAGCAGAGACAGGCAAACTTCTGTGACTTTAAGGCCAGCCTTGGCTATACAGTGAGACCTTGCTTCAATTTTTTTTTTTTCTATTTGTAAAATACACTACCACAATAGCTACTCCGCTTTTGAAAT
>NW_008350853.1:0-1418 GCF_000622305.1 Nannospalax galili
ATTTCTAGGGTTCTGTTTAGGGTTAAGGTTAGGTAAACTTTAGGATTATGAATATGACTAGAGTAGGGTAAGTTTGGGGGCTAGGGTTAGTTTAAGAGTTAGGTTTAGGCTTAGGGTTCAGGTTATGTTTAGTGCTGTGGTTAGGGTTTGGTTTATGCCTAGGACTTGTGATAGAGTTAAGTTTAGGTCAATGTTGAATATTAGGGTTACACTTAAGGTTACGTATATGTTTAATTTTAGGTTTAGGTTTAGATCCAGGGCTAAGGCTACAGTTATGTTTAGACTTAGGGTTAGGTTTGGAGTTAGAGTTAGGGCACAGTTATTTTTAGCTTTAGGTTTAGATACAGGGTCAGGTTTAGGATAATGTTTTAGGTTTAGGCCTTGGGTTAGGATTATGGGTAGGGTCTCGATTAGTGTTAGGGTTAGTGTTGGGTCTAGGATTATGTTAAGAGGATAGGGTTAGGGTTAGATTAAGGATTTGAGGTAGGGTTAGTGGTAGGTTAGTGCTAAGTAGGGGTTAGGTTTATGTTTAGGTTTAGGGTCAGGGTAATATTTAGGGGTAGTGTTAGGTTAAGGGTTAGGATTAATATTATGGTTAGGGCTAGGGTTAGGGCTAAGATTAGGGTTAGACTTAGGGTTAGAGGTAATTTTAGGGCTAGGGTTATGCAGAGGTGTAAATTTAGGATCAGGGTTGAGGTTCTGGATAGTTCTAGAATTATGTTTGTGGTTAGGGTTAGAGTTAGAGTTAGGGTTAGAGTTAGCATTAGGGATAGGGTTTGGGTTAGGGCTAGTGTTGTATTTAGGGGTAAGGTGAGGTTAAGTGTTAAGATTATGATTTTTGTCAGGTTTATGGTTCGCTCTAGGATTAGGTTTAGGGATAAATTTAGGGTTAGGTTTAGGTCTAGGGCTAGGGCTACGGTTGTGATTAGGCTTAGGGTTAGGGTTGGGGTTAGAGGTAGGGCACAGTTATTTTTAGGTTTAGGGTTAGGAGAGGCGTTAGGTCTAGGGTCAAGTTTATGGTTATGGTTTGGGTTTAGGCCTTGGGTTTGGATTATGGGTAGAGTCTCGATTAATGTTAGGGTTAGTATTGTGTCTAGGATTATGTTAAGAGGATAGGGTTAGGGTTAGATTAAGGTTAGGTCTAAAGTCAGGGTTAAAGTTAGGACAAATGTTAATACTAGTGTTAGGTTTAGGGTTAGTTGTAGGGTTGGATTTAGGATTTTGATTACGGTTAGGGTTAGACCTAGGTTTAGGGTTAGGGTTAGATTGAGGATTTTGGGTAGGGTTAGTACTAGGTTAGTGCTGAGTAGGGGATAGGTTAATGTTTAGGGTTAGGGTCAGGGTTAGTGTAAGGATTAGGTTTAGGATAGAGGTACTTTTAGGGCTAAGATTATGTGGAGGATTAGGTTTAGGTTTAA
>NW_008350854.1:0-280 GCF_000622305.1 Nannospalax galili
GAAAAAAGTCAGAACAGGGCAATTTTCAAATATTCATATGAGAGTCCATTGTAGTTTCTTGACAAGGGCATCCAAAAGCGTCCCTCTATTGGGTTCCTCCTCATTTTTCTTTTGTCTTCCAAGGCTGGACTAGTTGGCTGGGAAGAGTGGCTGGATATTTAATTGAGGGTCCAGTGACCCTGCTTGGCACTCTTTAATGAATGAGCACAACCATTAACAAGCCCAATGTGACTATGTTTAGTGATCAGGCTCAGTTGAAGTCATGATGATGGTAGTTATT
>NW_008350855.1:0-277 GCF_000622305.1 Nannospalax galili
CATGAAAAAATCCTATGCAAACTCAAAACAGACAAAATCCCAGCACAGACACGGGGAAGTGGGCTAGAATTCCCAACCTAGGGAACTTTGGGGAACTGATGGCTCCTGAGAGGGGGAAAGACACTGTTTTACAGGAATGTTATTCTTGATGGGCCCAGTGGATGGAATCACACAGAAGGACATTTTGGGATACTAAGCAGAGTCTCTAAGATGTGTTTTATATCCGTTTGTCTACCATCTACCTATCATCTATCTATTATCTATCTGTAATCTGTCT
>NW_008350856.1:0-528 GCF_000622305.1 Nannospalax galili
AAAAGAGTAGCAACAAACATGGTTGTGCAAGTGTCTCTACAATAGGACAAGCCTGCTGGGTATATGCCAGGGAGTGGTATTAACTGTGTCAGATGGTAAATTCTTTTTTCTTTTTTCTTTTGTCTTTTTGAGACAGGGTCTCCCTGTAGCCCCAGATGTCCTTGAATTCACTATGTAAACCAGGCTGACCTTGAACTCATAAAAATCCAGCTGTCTCTGCCTCCCCAATGCTGGGATTAAAGTCGTGCACCACCATGCCTGGCTGGTAGGTTCTTTTTTAAGAGTTCTCCACACTGCTTTGCATAGAGGCCAAATGAGTTTGCAATCCCACCAGCAGTGAATGAGCGTTACCCTTTCTCCACTTAGAGCTATAAACTTTGCTCTGAGGAGTGATTTTAATGTGTCCCAGAAGTTGTATTGTGTTGTATTTTCCTTTTCAATGAATTCCAGGAATTCATTTATTTCATTCTTAATTTTTCCTTTGACATACTCATTGTTTAGGAGTGTGTTGCTCAATCACCACAAGTT
>NW_008350857.1:0-400 GCF_000622305.1 Nannospalax galili
CCATCCTTCCATCCATCCATCCACCCATCCTTCCATCCATCCATCCATCCATCCACCCACCCATCCTCCTATCCATCCATCCATCCTTCCATCCATCCATCCATCCATCCATCCATCCATCCTCTCATCCACCCATCTACCCACCCACTCACCCATCCACCTACACATCTATATACTTACTAATTCATCTATCTAGCCACCCACTCATCACCCACCTGTCCATCCACTCATCTATTTATCTAGCCATCTATCTCACCCACCCATCTACTTACCAATCTATTCTTCTAAATGATAAAATAGATAAACAAAAAATAGTTTCTTTGATTCTTTATGTTTTAATTTAGATGGCAAGCCCTTCATTTTGTTCTAAGAGCATCTTTGGAACCTGGCCCAAGGTGGC
>NW_008350858.1:0-678 GCF_000622305.1 Nannospalax galili
AAAGAAAAATCTTCCATGACATAAATAAGCTGAAAGAATTCATTTCCACAAAACCAGCCATTCAGAGAATTCATGAAGTAATACAAATTGCTGAAGAAAGGAATGACTATACTCAAGGGGTAGCAGAAAGAAACTAAATGAAGGCATAACTGTCGAAACACACAGACCAAGAATGCAAGTAGAAATCAAAATGACAGGAATCAACACACATCATTACATCATTAATTACTTTAAATATCAGTGGACTGAACTCCCTAGTCAAAAGACACAAACTAGTTAAATGCATCAAGAAACTAAACCCATCTTTTTGTTGTCTGCAAGAAACTCATCTCACTTTCAAGGACAGTAGTCCAATGGACAATGAACTAGGTCAGTACAGATGGTCCCTACACCATTTCTTTAAGAAAACAATCCATCATAGCATCCAGAATTATCCATCATGTTCATTCCCCATCCTTACACCTGTAGGAAACCAGGATGCCAGGCCCTAGCGCGAGGTGAGCCTAAAACTTATAGGTCCAGGCTGCATTCTCTGCTAAAGGGAGGGCCACTGAAAACAGTGGCTTTGATAATCCCTGTCCTGTAGAACACTGTTAGGATGGCAGGAGAAAGCGGCCTGGTCATAGGAGTGCAGGATCCCTGCTCTGTGGGAAAGCATCTTGGTCAACAACCCTTAGT
>NW_008350859.1:0-669 GCF_000622305.1 Nannospalax galili
TCAATGAGGCACTAAGCCAAGATCTGGAGCCCTTCCGCAAAAGGCACCCCCTTGTGACTCTGCTGCAGTACGTGGATGACCTGCTGCTGGCTACAGCAACTTATGAAGAGTGCATGGAAGCTACGAAGAACTTGTTGGCCGAACTGGGCAGCCTGGGATATCGGGCCAGTGCCAAAAAGGCACACATCTGCCAGAGGTCAGTGGTTTACTTGGGGTACAAGATAGCGGAAGGAGCCAGATGCCTAACACAAGCCATAAAACTGACTATCCTGAGCATTCCTGTGTCCTCCTCTCCCTGGGGAGTGAGGGAATTCCTTGGCTCAGCTGGGTTTTGCAGACTCCGGATACCAGGGTATGCAGAGATAGCCCGTCCACTGTATGAAGCCACCAAAGAAGGACCGGATTGGAAGTGGAGTCAGGAACAACAAGAAGCATTTGACAGATTAAAGGAAGCTCTTTTCCAGGCCCCCACCCTGTCTCTGCCAGACCCAGAAAAGCCCTTCATTTTGTTCATAGATGAAAAGAAGGGAGTGGCCAAAGGAGTCCTGGCCCAGCAACTAGGCCCATGGAAGAGACCGGTGGCTTACTTGTCCAAGTGGCTGGACCCAGTGGCCTCAAGATGGCCATCTTGCCTGCGCATCTTGGCAGCCATCGCCCTACTGGTAAAGG
>NW_008350860.1:0-287 GCF_000622305.1 Nannospalax galili
ATTTAAACATTATTTATTTATTTTGTTTCTGTGTATGAGTGTTTTGCCTGCCGGCATGCATGTATATAAGTGCATCCATGAAGTACAATGTCTGAAGAGGCCAGAAGAGGGCATCAGGTCCCCTGGAACTGGAGTTATGGATGGTTGTTAGCCATTATGTTGGTGCTGGGAACCAAACCCAGGTCCTCTGCTCTTAATCTGTGAGCCATCCCTTCAGCCCAATTTCTTTATTTTTTACATTATTTAATTATTTTTTTTACATAATTTTATTTTTAATGTAATATTTT
>NW_008350861.1:0-658 GCF_000622305.1 Nannospalax galili
GAATTGTTGATTCTTTGTATTGTTTTCTTTGATTCAATTTCTTTGAATTCTTCCCTGATTTTTGTTATTTCTTTTTGTCTGTAGGGTTTGAGTTTTTTTGCTGTTGCTTTTCAAGTGTGTTGAGTTGCAGTGTTAAGTCATTTGTTTGTGTTCTTTCTGAGTTTTTATGTAGGCACTTGGAGCTATAAACTTCCCTCTAAGAACCGCTTTGAGCGTGTCCCAGAGGTTTTCTTGTGTTATATTGTCCTTTTCATTTAATTCCAGGAATACTTTTATTTCTTTCTTAATTTCTCTTTTGACCCATTAGTGTGTTGTTTAATCTCCATGTGTTCGTGTGTTGATTTTGGCTTCTTTGCGTGTTGATTGTTAGTTTTATTGCATTGTGGTCTGATAGAACACATGGAATTATTTCAATCTTTTTGTATTTGCTGAGCTTTGTTTTGTGCCCCAGTATATGGTCGATTTTGGAGAAAGTTCCATGGGGTGCTGAATAGAAAGTATGTCCTTTGGTGTGTGGTTGGAATACTCGGTAGATATCTGTTCAGTCCATTTGAAATATGGTTTTGTTTAATTCAGATATCTCTCTGGTAAGTCTCTGGCCTGTTCTCCTATCTAATGGAGATAGTGGCATGTTGAAGTCCCCTACTATTAATGAGTT
>NW_008350862.1:0-384 GCF_000622305.1 Nannospalax galili
ATGTTAAGTCATTTATTTGTGTTCTTTCCGATTTTTTGATGTAGCCACTTACAGATATAAGCTTCCCTCTAAGGCCTGCTTTCAGTGTGCCCCAGAGGTTTTATTGTGTTGTATTGTCCTTTTCATTTAATTCCAGGAATACTTTTATTTATTTCTTAATTTCCCTTTTGACCCATTCGCCATTCAGGAGTGTGTTATTTAATCTCCATGTGTTCATGTGCTGATTAAGGCTTCTTCGGGTGTTGATTGTAAGCTCTATTGCCTTGTGGTCTGATAGAATGCATGGAATTATTTCATTCTTTTTGTTTTTGTTGAAGTTTGTTTTGTGCCCCGGTATATGGTAGATTTTGGAGAAGGTTCCATGGGGTGCTGAGTAGAAAGTAT
>NW_008350863.1:0-399 GCF_000622305.1 Nannospalax galili
TTCACCCAGACCAACTTAGTGCCTTTCTTGGGCCCCAGGAGCACTGCTTCATGACCTGACCCCACCCTCAACTCTCTCTGCTTCCCTGGACCTGCACCACCAGCTAATTCTCCTAGCCTGCTCTCCTACCCTCAGGCCTCTCTTGGGGTAAGTCTATTGTGAAGCCCTCTGTGCCTTGACTCCCCTGGCCTCATTCACCCTTCCATCTCCCCTGCTGCTCTCTACTCGTAGTTTCGGCCCTGTGCCATTCCTAGTCTTGGGTCCCCAGACACCTGGGGAACCAATACTGCTTCCTGATCTTTTTCACCCAGACCAACTTACCACCTTCCTTGGGCCCCAGGAGCACTACTTCTGGACCTGGCCATGCCCTCACCTCCCTCTACTTCCCTGGTCCTGCAA
>NW_008350864.1:0-737 GCF_000622305.1 Nannospalax galili
TGAATATATTGCCTGCATATATGTAAGTGCACCCATGTCATGCAATGCCCAAGAGGTCAGAAGAAGGTGTCAGATCCCCTGAAACTGGAGTTATGGACCATTGTTAGCCACCATGTGGGTACTGGGAATCAAACCTGGGTCCTCTGTAAGAGCAACCAGTGCTCTTGACCACTGAGCCATCTCTCCAGCCTGTGGAAGTTAAAGAATTTTTTAATTGATCAAATCAGTAAAACTAAAAGTTAGAAAAGGTTAACAATATTGACAGACTTTTATTTAAAATCTGAGCAAGAAAAAAAAAATGTTATGATTACCAAACCTAAAATGAGAGGAGGAGCTGGTACTGCCAGCCTCGGAAAAATACGAAAGGTTCTAAGAACTATGTGGACAACGTTATGTCAGCCAGTTAGGGTACCCAGGCAACATGGACACACACACACACACACACACACACAGACATGCACGGACACACGCATACACACATGCGCACACAGAGAGACACACACACACAGACACAGAGACACACATAGAGACACACACATTCCTTCTACAGCTCTTTCATTTTATTTTTCAGTAATGTTTGTTTCTGGAAGACAGCTGATAAGATTTAATTCTAAGGCAACAGAGGAATTCTTTAGAAGAAATATCAGTATTTTTAAAAATAATGCTGAGTAACCTTAGTTACCATAGTCAATGACTTTGTTTGCTATGAATGAATGATTTATGCAGTGTGTGTGTGT
>NW_008350865.1:0-297 GCF_000622305.1 Nannospalax galili
CGGAGAGCTGCGCTATCGACTTACCCCAAGAGGTGTTTCTCAGTTTTTAATTTGTCTCTCTCTCTAAGAGAATTGGTCAGGGTAAGTAGCTCGGCGTCAAGAGCCTGTATTTCCTTGACTAGTTGCAGATGTTCCCTCTTTTGTTCAAGAATATTATGAAGAGAGGAAACATCTTGGGTAAGGGAAACTTTGGCCCGACAAAGGGGATCTGAGCGTGCTGTTTTTGAAAAGGGGAAGTTATAATTGTAAAGTGGTGGCCTAGAGCCTTTAGAAGGTTCTTTTAGTTCTGAATTTTGG
>NW_008350866.1:0-544 GCF_000622305.1 Nannospalax galili
CTGTGCCTGCTTGAAGATGTGAGTGCTCAGCTTTCTGCTCTGGCTGCCTCCCACTATGATGGACTCTAACCCGTTTGGAACTGTAACCCAATAAACTCTTCTGTTACCTTGGTCATGGCCTTTTGTCACAGCAACAGGAAAGTGACTGATACAGTCCAAAAGAAGCCACTGCCACATACCTCTCAGAATGGCACAAAATAAAGCAGAGGGAACTCTAAAAGCTGCCCGGGATGGAGAAGCTGGATCACTCATCTCTGGCTGAAGGGATGGGAGAAGTCATTCTGGCCGAAAGACAAAAGTAACATAAAGAACCTCATACAGTGGCGCACACTTGTAACCACAGCTCTCAGGAGGCAGACACAGGGCTATCATGAGCTCAAGGTCAGCTGCACCGTATATCAGGTGCTGGGCGTGGTTCCCAGCTGCAAGGATGGATAAAACAAAATACTGAAAAGAAATGTTAGAACTCAGCACCTGTTCTCCTGAGCATGAGTCCTTAAAGGAAGGCTTATGTGCACATGAAAACCTTTAAATGGATGTTTCT
>NW_008350867.1:0-581 GCF_000622305.1 Nannospalax galili
TGGCCCCTGCTCAGCCTCCTTTCTTATGCAACACAGGCCCACCTGCACAGGTGTGGCACCACCCACAGTGGGCTGGGCCCTCACACATCATGCATCAAGAAGATGCCCTTCACACTTGGTCACAGGCCAGTCCAATAGAAGCAATTCCCCGATTGAGGCTCCCTCAACCCAGGTGTGTCATGTTGACACTAAAGCTATCCAGCACACCTATGGTTTGGAAAGCAGAGTTCTGGTAATACTTATTTCAGCTTGCTAAATGATGTTCTTGTGATTGTATATCCACACATTTCTCTATTCATATATTTTCTACTTTATTTTATTGAATAAATTTTCTCAATTTAGATTTTATTTCAGGTCCTTATTTTGCCCCATAGATTTTTATTTTTGTTCACATGAATGTTTCTCAATGATGTCAGAAATTTTATTCATACTACTTACATGTTCTTTATATATGTACAGATGTGTGATTGTCTCAAGAACATAATTTATGAGTGGTCTTCTTTCATTTTTAAACTGGAGACCTCCATTGTTAGAAATATCAGAGAGTTTATAATGCAGAGAAACCCTACAAATATGAAAAA
>NW_008350868.1:0-273 GCF_000622305.1 Nannospalax galili
ATACTGGAAAATAGACAGCTTATTCAATAAATGGTGCTAGCAAAACTGAGTTGAGGTGCACTATTTAGAAAATTGTTCCTGAGTCTACAAATGCAGAGTGCCTGTTGCAAACTCTATATTATTTCCTGAGCAGAATATAAGATCTGAGAGTAACCACAGTTGCTAGGTGTTAGCACCATGGAAATGTCATAGTAGCCATTTAATGATAGTGCCCTTTTGACTTCAATAAATGTCAGAGGATAAACAGCCAAGGATAGTGTGGTGTATACTCAC
>NW_008350869.1:0-216 GCF_000622305.1 Nannospalax galili
GAGATAGTGTCTGTCCTTGAAAGTGAGATGAGTTTCTTGCAGACAAAAAGAAGGGTTTTGTTTCTTAATCCACTCATATAGTCTGTGCCTTTTGACTGGGGAGTTCAGTCCATTAATGTTTAAAGTTAATAATGAAAGATAAGTTTTGAGTCCTGTCATTTTTTATGTTTGTTTGTTTACATTCTTGCTATAGCTGTACTTTTACACTGTTATACC
>NW_008350870.1:0-24204 GCF_000622305.1 Nannospalax galili
CAGGGTGAGGCAATTGGAGTACCCCTTCAGTGGGTCTATCTAAAAGTTTCCTAAATTGCATAACTCTCTTGTCTCTGAGGGGAAAAATAAATCCTTGAATCATGAATAGGAGATGTGAAGGAGAAGTAAAGGAAAGGGTAATTAGCATTACAAGTTCTAGACAGGGAACTAGAAAAAAGTAAAAAAAAATGTCTGAACAGGGCAATTTTCAAAAGTTCATATGAGAGTCCATTGGCGTTTCTTGGCAAGGGCTCTCAACTTTTATAAAATCTTTTTTTTTTAGATTCCACTTATGAGTGAGCCCATAATTGTTTCCCGTTCTTTACCTGTGGTTCTTCACTTAATGTAAATACTTCCTGTTCAACCCTTGTTTCAGAAAATGAGAGATTTTTCTTCCTTTTCACAACCTAGTAGTAGTCCAGGTACATATGTACCACTTTTTTTTTCATCAGCTGATATAGAGACCGCTGCTATTTGCTTTCTATGACAAGTTCTCTTTAATATCTAATTTTCTGATAAATGTTTCCCTGAGTTGATTTTAAATTATATTAAATGTTCCTTCAACATTCATTCAGATGTTGTTTGCTGATATAAATATGGCAGTTGAATTTTCTAAGATAGATTTCATTTGCTTACAGTACATTATTCTTATATTCCTCTTGAAAACTACTTATAAACATTCTATTAAGAACTTTCCACATCATATTTAGTGACTCCTTCCCTATCTGCACCCCTCATAGCCCACCCACAGGATTTCATATATTTTTGTCATATATGTTAAAGCCTATCAAATCATGTTTGCATATGTACTAAGATGTTCCTTGGTGTAAGCCCATCCACTGGAGACTGTTCATCCAGTCTACCATCATTCCCTTAAAGAAGATCTTTAATATCTTTGGTAGACACTGGCATTACTCAATTGGATGACACTGAAATGAAATATTCTGAGTAAGTCTATGTTTTAACAAGTTTTCAAGACTTGTATTATTTGTTCCTTTGATGTTTGTTAGAATTACACAGTGAAATAATTTCTGCCTGGAGTTGGGTTTGTTTTGTAATCATTTAAGTATTATTAATATGTTTAATTTACAAATATAGATCTATTGAGATTCTATCACTCCCTGAATGAGTTTGAAAATATGCCTTTCTAAAACTTACCAGTTCAAATTGGTTATTGAATTTATTGGCATAAACTACTCATAATACTTTGACATCATTGCCCAGCATTGGACCTTACTGTGTACTTCAGGATATGACCTGTGCAATCACCCATGGCAAACAAGCTTTCTTCACATTGGCCATTTGCAGTTTAGTTCAGTTTATTTAGTTTAGTTTGGATTTTAATCAATAAAATACAAGCCTATATTTTTTTTCTAATATTCCAAGACCTAGTACAGGTTATCCTTTAATTCACTTATGGTGTGTTTAGCGTGCTTTCCTATATTCTGAGAAAGGAAATTGAATCATAGATTCTTGATTTCTATAACTTCCTTTTTTTCTAATATATGTATTTAACATTGTAAATGCCCCTTTCAATATTCATTTATTTTTGTGATAAAAATGTTTCTTACATGCATTTGATTTCATATTTTACCTGTACATTATCTCAAATAATGTTTTATATTTTCAAATAATGTTTACTATTTCAGTGATCTTATTGCCATTGATTTCTGATTTAATTATATTGTGTTCTGAGATGCTGTTTAACTTCAGTCCTTTCAAGTTTATCATTGTTATGGACCTATATATAATGTATGTTAGTAAATAGCATATGTAAGTACAAAATGATTTTTTCAGTTCTTACTAAACAAATAAAATTATTTTGATAAATAATTAAAGAACAGGCTAGAAATATAAGAGAAATTTCACCATAAGACAAAACACATCTGAAAATTAAATGTCTGGGCCAATAATCATAAAATATTTATAAGGAAAATATAAAGTAAAACATGTAAGATTTATTAAATTATCAAATGTCAGCGTTTGGAAAATGTGAAGCAAATGTAAACACAGATCATCTTTTGTTGGAAGTAACAGTTGATAAAATGACTCTGAATTTCAACATACATACAGCCTAGAGTCTATTATTTACATAGTACCTAAAGTCTCCTTTAGATTGGGACCAGATAGAAGATTCAATGCTGTATGGCTATATTTAGCAACAATGTGAACACAGCTATGAGTATTTACAGAGCATGTATATAAGAATTGTATTTGATTTGCTGAACGGACTATAACAATGAGAAGCAACAGAGGAGCTTTGCGAGGCACTAACCAATGAATTTTAGTCATGGAATTGTGAGTGATTGCAATACGACCGCTAAAACATGTAAGTCATATGCAAATGTTTAAAGAACATGAGAAGTCCAAATAATGTTAAAAATTCTGGTTTACACAATAGAGCTGTGCAAAACAGACAGCAATATTGATAAATTAAAATTTCATCTTACCCACTTCTAAATTATAAAGAGGTTAAAAAGATGAGAACAGAGCACTCAGATATAGTACTGGCCATAGTAGTCTGGCATTTCCTAGGAGTTATGCTGTTACATTGCTACTATTTTAATGATTTTAGGTAGTTTATTTTTTACATTTCAGATATTACAAAACATATTAAAGCATGTTCTAAGTTAAATTGCTGAAAACATGAAACAGCTGTAACTTGTAAAGTAAATGTGCTTCCTTTATATAACATTAACTCACTGTAAAGTTTGGAATTTCAAATTATAGATGTAAATGCATTACACTGATAATTTATATCGAACAATTTACAATTAATCATTTGCTAATATCTCAAGTGACTGTACAAAACACCATGGTTGCAAATATTGAATTTCATACTTGCCAGTTGAAGTAAGCCATGGTTTGAATCAACATTAAAATAAAAAATCTGATTCACTGCCTGCTGTGGTGGCACACACCTTTAATCCCAGCACTCAAGAGGCAGAGGTGGGCAGATCTCTGTGAGTTCAGGGCTAACTTGGTCTTCATAGTGAGTTCCAGGACAGCTGGGCCTACAGAGAGACCCTGTCTCAAAAAGGCCAAAAAAATTATGATTCATTGGATATTAGAATCATAGACTTTTTCACATTTTAGCTATACTCTCCTAAACTTTCAGATAACCATGAACATATGATGGAAAATTAGACTTTTCTTTATAATTTTATATTTAATTATATTTTTACTAGCTGCATTCACAAAACAAATTTCTAACGCCATGTCTTATGAAATTTCTCAAATTTATTGTCCCACCTATTTCAACTGGTAAAAAATAGAATGGATGTGTGGTGATTGAATCTTCTCAATAGGCTCCAAGTATTTGAACAGTCTCTGATTTTGTTAATTTAGGTTTGCTCTTTCTTTATTTTGGTTAACTGGGCTAAGGGTCTGTCTATCTGGTTTAACCTTCCAAACAACCAGCTCTTAGATTCATTGATTTTTTTATTGTATTGTTTTCTTTGTTTCTATTTCATTAATTTTAGCTCTGATTTTTGTTTTTTCTTTTGTCTACTAGGTTTGGGGTTGGTTTGTCCTTGCATTTCCAGAGTCTTTAGTTTTACTGTCAAGTCATTTATATGTGCTCTCTCTGATTTTTTTAAATAGGCAAAAAGCTATAAACCTCACTATTTGGACTGCATTTAATGTGCCCAGAGGTTTTGTTATGTTGTGTTCTCCTTATCGTTTTGGTCCAGGAAGACTTTTACTTATTTCTTAATTTTTTCTTTGATCCATTCATCATTCAGGAGTATGTTGTTTAAGCTCCATGAGTTTGTGTAGTTACTAGAGCTTCTTTTGCTGCTGATTTTAAATTTAATTGCAAATTGTGTTCTGATAGAAGATATTGAATTATTTTAATTTTTTGGTATTTGTTGATATTGGGTTTTTTTGTCCTAGAATGTAGTCAATTCTAGAAAAACTTGCATGGGCTGCTGAGTAAAAAGTGTATTCTTTGGTGCTTGGGTGGAATATTCTATAGATGTATGTTAGGTCCATTTCACTTAAGATGTCATTTAATTCAGATGTCTCTCTGTTTATTCTTTGTTCATTTGACCTGTCTATTAAAGTTAATTGGGTATTAATGTCACCCACTATAACTGAGTTGGGGTTAATCTCTGTTTTACAGTCCTGGAGTATTAAAATTGAGTGTTCTAAGGCTTGGTACATATATATTCGTAATTGTAATATTTTCTTGGTTAATTGTTCCTTTGATTAGAACGAATTAACCCTCTTTTTCTCTTTGGATAAGTTTTAATTTGAAGTTTGTTTTGTCAGATATTAGAATTGTGATACCTGCTTGCTTCTTAGGGCCATTTGTTTTGAATATTTTTTTTCATCTTTTCACCTTAAGAGAGTGTCTTTCCTTAAAGGTGAGATGAGCTTCTTGAAGACAACAAGTGTTTTTATTTTCTTTCTTGATCCATTGCATTACTCTGTGTCTTTTGACAGGGGAGTTGAGGCCATTGATATTTAGAGTTATTATTGAATGGTGTGTGTCAGATACTGTCATTTTGTTTCTTTGTGCTTGTGACCCTATTTTATGATTCCATTGTTATACCTTTCTTTGTTTTTGTTTTTGTTTTTGTTTTTTGTAGCTTCTTGGGTATACTCAGTCCTTTCTTTTGTCTTTTGTATTGCTTTGAGTATTCTCTGTAGGGTTGGTTTAGATGACATGAAGTCTTTCAGTCTTTTCATGTCATAAAAAACTTTCCTTTCCCCTTCAACCTTGATAGATAGTTTTGCTGGATAAAATATTCAGGGTTGGCATCCATGGTTATTTAGAACTGGTGTACTTTGTGCAAGCTCTTTTGGCTTTTATAGTTTGCATTGAAAAGTCAGCTGTAGTTCTGATGGGTTTTCCTTTATGTGTAGCTTGCTTTTTCTCTCTAGCATCTTTCAGTACCCTCTATTTGTTCTGAAAATTTAATGTTTTAACTGTGATATGCCATGGGAGCCTTCTGTTGGTTGGTCATGTCCTATTGGTGTTCTCTGTACTTATTGAATCTTTATAGGTATATCTTTCCCTAATTTAGGGATATTTTCTTCTAGAATCCTTTTGAAGATCCGCTGTTCAATGCCATTAGCCTGAGAGTCTTCTCCTTCCTTTATGTCTATAATTTGTATATTTGGCCATTTCATGTTGTCCCATATTTATTGAGTTTATTGAGTTTTTCAGTTCCATGTTCATTTCTGTTTGTGTTTTCTTCACTATTTCTTTTATGAATTCACTTTTCCAGTTATGAATCATTTTTGATATTTCATTGTGTTCCCCAGGGGTCCTAGTTCCTCCAAGAGGTGGGGGCCTGCTGCAGAGAATTGACTGTGGAGAGTTAGTTGGGGTCAGAGGGGCTTGTGGCACCATCTTGGGACAGAAGCTGGGAGCCACCAGGAATGCATGGCAACAGGCGTGGGAATGCAGAGAAGCTGGTGGTACTCCAGGACAGAATGGACTGGCACTTATGGACCTGGGGCAGGACTGCTGGCCTCTGAGGCATGGGTGAAATCTAACAGTGACAATGGGTGTGCCGTGGGAGTGATCTGATAGAGCGGGCTCTGAACCACAGTGCAGAGCTGCGAGGCACGGAGCTGAGCAGTGTGGAGCTAGGCACTGGGTGTAAGTCACCCCCCCACACGATAATAGTAAATGCACATAAAAATATATTACATGTTTGCCTGATAGTGCAAGAGACCCAGAGAGAACTCCTGTGACATTCATTCAGCTATATATTTGTATGTTCTTGAGCATCTCTCCTAAGTTTATGCCTTTCCTCTTTGCGTTCTTTGAGTTGTGTGTTTGATCATGGTTATGATTGTTCTTTTTAAATTCTGCATCCAGTGTTCCCTCAGGGTGGTTCTCACTGCAGTACACTTCTGAATGACTAATGGCTTTTGTTGGGCACATATTCTCTTTGTTTTTTCATATTGGTTGTGTTTTTCCACTGCTGTTTGGGCATATGGATGTTCTTTGTTGGTTATGTGTACAACAGGAACTTCTACTTTGCTTTTGTTTAATTTAATTTTGTTCTGTTAGTATTATTTATGTAGCTTGGTTACTTTTTGTACAGGTATGTAAGATAAATTGGTGGGTGTTTCAAGTTCTTCCAGGGTAGTAGACTGGTATGAGTGGATGGTGGGACAGGGTAGTAGGTAGTTTATAGGAGGACTGATCTGTGCTAGAGAGATAAGGAGTCTGTGGAGTCTATGCTAGGGAGTTTAGTTAGTCTGGGTTAAAATGCTAGTCCCAGATCTGAGGTGAAGGAATTGGAGCCTGGGTGTAATGCTGGCAGGAGACAGGGTGGGGGTGGACGAGAGGAATGGAGTAGAGCTACAGTGGGTGGGATCTGACTTAACAGAGACCTGGATGAGCAGGTCTGTCTGCCTGTTCCAGAGCCAGGATAGGTGGAGGTAGGGGTCTCCTAGAGAGCAACTTAGGGATCTATGGTAGGCTGTTTAGCTAGTCTAGGTTAGGAAGCTAGTCCAGGGAACTGAGGTGAAGGAATTGGAGCCTGGATCCAAGGCTGGCAGGAGATCACATCTCTTCTTTGCAGTGAGAGCAATGTTAAATTTTGTCACTACAGAGTGCAGAAGAACCACTTCATGCCAAGGGAGGTTTCCCTCCTCATTATTGCTTTTCCGTATCCCTACTGCATGATTTAGTTGTGTAAAGATATCTAATTGGATCATGACACAACCATATCAAGACTAAGGATCTTTGGTGACCATTAGTCTCTTACCTAGTCCCTTAATCACCTTCCTACATCCCTGCCGAAACAGTGATCTTGCATCCCAGCCCTCCTCCTTACAGTAGCTGTCCCTCATCATGAGTGCTCACCAGCATTGGTCATCTGTTCCTCAGATGGTTGTTTCCTTCTTTCCTGGATAATCTATTCCTGCTCTACTGTCAACCATCAGTTGGGGCACATCTCAGCATCATCTCCCCACAAGGTATGAACTACAGTTCCAAGTGACCTTCCAGCCTTGTCTGTTCTTTGGATGCTCTTTTCCAGGTGTAGGGAGCTCTTTGAACTTCTCTTTATGTCCTTGTAGTTGCACTGTCACAGCTTAAAAATTGTTTATATTAAATATTCTTAGTTTAATTATGTAATTAATAGAGTTGTATAGTGTTTCTCTCTCCATATTAGATGCATGGATATATTCATTTAACTTAGAATTATTAACTGCTTTTGACTTCACTTTCAAAGCTTTTATATCAATTCACATAATATAATAATTTATTTGAGCTTATTTAATTTATATATTGCAATTTGGACTGAGAATTGTGAAGACTGGCAAAATAATTATAAATAAGTAATAAAGTAAGGTACAAGTGCAGGCCGTAGCATAGCTTTGTAGAAGGCAACACTATTCTAGATATTTTTTCAATGATGAAGGATATATTCTATTGCTTTTGGATTTGTGGGTGACAAATAATGACTGTAAATATTCTAAATACAAGTCAACCATGTACTTAAACCATGTCCAACAATAGAAATCATTTTGAAGTATTAGAAAGAGCCTTTATGATGTGTATTTCAAAAAGATCTAAAGAATTATGTTATCAAGTTTGAAAAGAAATTTGAAAAATTTATATAGGTATTTGTACTAGGAAGAGCTGGTGAACTGACCATTCTAGAATATTTATGTGAAACAGGGTCTCCCTGTAGTCCCATCTGAACTGAACTCACTGTGTAGACCAGGATGGCCTTGAACTCACAAAGATCTCCCTGCTCTGCTTCCCAAGTGCTGGAACTAAAGGCATGTGCCACCACACCTGTCCTATGTATATGATTGATTACTTTCTATGCATATATATAAGATTACTTTTTATGTATATGTTATATAGTGTTTTGCCTGTAGGTATGCCTGTGCACCATATGCATGCAGTGCCCACAGACTAAAACAGAACATCAGAACCACTGGAACTAAAGTCATGGAGGATGATGAGTATCCAAGTGGGTGCTGGGCACTGAACCTGGTCCTCTGCAAGGGAAGCAAGTTTTCTTACCCATTGAGCCATCTCCTCAGGCCCCCAGATACCTTTATGCTGATCCTGTGTAATGTGGCATCATTATCATCCATCAGTAATACAATCTCTTGAAAAATCACAGAACAATTTTGACTCATAATTTACTCTTCTCCATAAACAGCAGGATTCTGGGAGCCTTTCAGTACTATTTTCTATATGGTTGATATTATTATTCATGAAGCTCTTAGCTTGGCAGTCAATGACCATTTTCTACCACTTGAAAAGCAATTAAAAATTACTCACATTTTCTTTCATAAGTCATTTGCAAATGACATTGTGTGTGACGGTATTTTATGAGCACTGACAGTCGTGTGTTTTTTATTAAAAAACATAAATTCCCTCAAAGACCCAATATACTCCCAGGAAAAAGTCAGTGCTAAAACACTTAAAAAATCCTTGCAGTTCATTAGAAATGACTTTTAAACTAAGGACCCAGAGCGATTTGACAGTGCACTCATGAAAGCATTATGACAAGAACTCCTTTAGTTCTACGAATTTATATGAACAGCACTTTTTCCCTGATACTGACAGTTCAGGATAGATTCTGTTATTGCTGAGGAATACAGGCATGCCCTCAGAGCTCAAAATGAAAAGCCTAGGTATCACTGGAAGATAAATATTTCTTTTCCTCTTTACTGTATCTGTTTTAAGTTACTAACCCTCAGGGCAAATATGCCTAGAATGTAAACATTTTTTTCTACAGAAAATGTTACCTACAACAGGCTGGCATGACAGAAATTCCTTGAATTCATTGTCAAGTACTTAACCTGTCCTGTAAATGACTTCTTGCAGCATAGCTTCAGATTAGAATGAAACAAATCTGGAAGTGTTTTGAATGCTTCATATTTTTCATAGATTTCTCTAGTTAATTGCCTTTCACATACGTTCAAACTAAGAAAGAAGTAATTAGCCAAGCATGAGGGAACACGTATGACAAAGAAAATAAACTGACTGTAGAATGTCTAAAATTAGCACATAACATAAAGTTTCATATTTTTTTTTAGTTAGGTGAATATTTTTTCCACACAAGGTTTCTGGAAACATTATCTATAGCAATACACAGAGTGGCATCGTTTATCTCAATTGTGCTTGGGGACATCCCAAGTACTTTTTGTCATGAAATATTTTAATTGTTTCTATCATGGTGAAATTAAACTCCCTGGATATAAAACAATGTAATATGTCCCCATTTGAGAATATCTTTAGTGTCAGCACAGTCCCTAGTTTAGATTTAATTTGTCATGATTCATACCATCTCCTTCTGTTCAATTTCTGATGAGTTTAGAAGGACATATTATTGAATACTGCATCTAGAAATTGTGGTCACAAAGATATATGAACTGAAAATTAATTTAAAGAATCTCCCCCATATCTAAAATTGTATCTTAAAATTTCCTGGTAAATATGGTTATGAATTTCTTAGTCAAGTTGGGAAATAACTTTGGGTGATTTTCTAAGTGGTTTTTAATTACAAATAAATAACAAAGATAAGTCAAATGTTTACAGTAGCTTAAAAGTTTGAAATCATTAAACCTGCATACTTTAAACAGTCAGCTAATTCCATTTATTGTCCAATTGTTTTAAATGAAACTCAAATTTTATAATAATACAAAATATAAAGAAATGTAAATAATTGGCAATGTAGTGAACTGTATATATACATACAGCTTAGAAGTAAAATTAGTAATAAAGCAAATTTAAAAAATCAAAGACCATGGTCCAACATAGCTGTTGGGAAGTGGTTCTTATGTATTGATATTATGATAGAATGCAAGAGATCTTTATTTAGCTGTCTGACAAATAGCTACTAATGTGTATTTACAAATCAGGAAATTTATGATTATGAATATTTTCATTCAACTTGGATAACAGGAAGATCAAAACAAGATCTAACACCATAATAAACAGAAGCATAGTAATATATCTTTCATTATTTGTTCAATTTTAAATAATTTTCGTCCTTAATACATTTCACATCTATTTATTTGGTAACTCTGTGTGTGTGTGTGTGTGTGTGTGTGTGTGTGTGTGTGTCTGTGCATGTGTGAACCACCAAGAACATGCAGAGTTCAAAGGATAACTTGCAGGAGTCATTTCTTTCATCTACAATGTGTATTCTGAAGATAAAACTCAGGTCTCCAGGCTTGGCATTAAGTGTCTTTCCTAATGAGTCATTTCACTGGTCCTTTTTCACACACTTTCAAGAGATGTTAGTGGTTTTGCATTTCCTTTAGATCCTTAAAAATTGACCTTTGGGTGCTCAACATTAAAGTGGCATATTTGGTCCAGGAAACTAAATGAATACAGAAAAAGAAAGGCTGTTCGTTAAAGATGTATTATGCAATTCAAGTATGTAGAGCCTGGAATCCTGGTCTTCCTACTTAAAGAATATCAAGTAATATCAAGCTTGAATAGTTTACCTACTCATTACATTGAGCTTTGAGACACTGACATAAATTAAAACTTGCACAAGGTTGCTGTTTATGAGTTCCTTGGTGAACCATTCTCAGACAAAAGCCTCTCTCATCCATTATTATTCTGGGCTTCTACTCACACAGATAAAATTATTAGGTCTTTCCTTCCTAAAAGAGCCGTGTTTATGTCACTGCTTTGGTGTCTGGGAGTCTCTGATTTGGTTTATTGCTCTGAACAAACTTAGATGCACAGAAAATCAATGCTTGCAGATCCCCAGGTGTATTCAGAGTAGCTACAAGAATGAGAAGAAACTCAGGTAACACAGCCTTGCATGTTGATTCAGACAGAAAGGTTATGAATTAGTCAGATGTCCTGGGAAACAAGAGAATAAGCAGAAAATTCACAGCCAAGTGTCATATGACAAACTGATGCCAAAGATGTAGAAATAAGGTTTAATGAGAATAACAATTTCCACACATCCAGTGCCCCACAGAGCCCACTGTCCTCTTTTCCTGATAGCACACCACAAATTTGACTTCCAGTAGAATCCTGCACTTGTTTCCAGTATTCTTTGAATTGCACACCTGCTTAATAATTAAATGAATTACTGAGACTTGGCAGAGTACCAGGAATATCTTGCGTTACTAAAGGGCATAAGTAGTCACCAAAACAGAATAGAAGGAGGGCAAAGCTAACTTAAAGCCACAAGGAAACTGATAATAGCAGAAAGCACAGGAAACAACTAGGAAAGCTCCACAGAAGTTCTAGAGAACAATGCCATTAATGTTTGGGAGTTATACAGTGCATTTGTTTTTGTATTTAGAAGACAGGGTCTTCTTGCAGACCTAGCTGGCCTGGAATTCACTATTTGGACCAAACTGGCCTTATCTAATTGAGAGCCACCTGCTTCTGCCTCCAGAGTGCTGGGAATAAATGTATGCGCTATCATGCCCAATGGCCATTAAAGTTTTTTAAAGTTTTTTTTTTATTTTTTATGTGTGACTATTTGTGGCAAGTATCACATGAATCATGTTGTATGACTGGTGCCATGGAGGTCATAGATGAGAAGAGGGTATCAGATATTCTTGAAACGGAGTTACAGATGATTCTAAGTTGCCATGTGAGTGATGGGAACTGAACCAAGGTCCTCTGCAAGACCAGCCAGTGCTCTTAACTGCTGAGTCATTTCTCGAGCAACCCCAGCCAGATCACATTATTTTGTTCAGAGTGAGAGGTTAAGTTAATTTGTATAACTTCCAAAATGCTGTGGTCCAAAATGTTGCTCTCTTTATATTCCTCATGTTGGAGCCAAATGCTTGATGGGAGAGTTGAGAAAATCATGATATCTTAATCATGAATGGGATCAGTGACATAAGGAAGAGAACAGGAACTGTCCTGTTCCTTCTACCATGTAAAGCCAGCAGTATGGTGATTTATATGAAGTGCTACCAGGCTCCAAGTGCCAGCACACCAACAATGCATTAGCAGCTTCCAGAAGTGCAAGGGAGAGTTTTAGGCTATTTCGAAGTTACCTATTGTAAGGAAATTTTTGCTTTATTCATTTCATTGTACTTTTACAGCGGCCTGAATGGAGGAAGACAAAGGCATGCACTAATGGAAAACAACTAATCCATCAGCTTCTCTAAAAAGGCAGAAAATCATATAAGCTGTTTGTTAGGACTAGGAAGACATTGCAATCATGAACAGATATGCATCAATCTCTGGTGAACTCAATTTCAGAATTTTACCAAACCTTCAAAGAAAATCTACAATCAATAGTCCTTAAATTATTCAATAAAATAGAAACAAAAGGAGAACTCCCAAACTCATTCTATGAAACTAATTCTAATACAAAAAATTAGTGAAAACAACCAAAATCAATACTATAAGCCCAAATTCATAATGAACATAGATGAAAAATTCACAACAAAACACTCAAAAATCATATACAAACACACATAAAAAAGATCATCCACATTGATCATGTTGTTTTTATTCCAGAGATGCAGGGATGGTTCCATAGATGTAAGTCATTAAATGTTATAAATCATACGAATGGATTTAAAGTCAAAAATTACATGTTCATTTTATTAGACACAGAAAAGGCCTCAGGAAAAAATCCAACATGAATTAATGATAAAAGTTCTAGAGGGATTTGGACGAGAAAGAACATACTTCAACATACTTAAGGCTATATACAGCAAACCCACAGGAAACATCATTCAAAATGAAGAAAACCTAGCATTGCCACTAAAGTCAGGTTCCAGACAAGGCTTCCACTATCCCCACTCCTTTTCAATATACTTCTTGAAATTCTAGTGGAGCAACAAGACAAAAAAAGGAAAATGAACTTGTATCAATTGAAAGAGCTCAAAGTTTTCCTATCAGCAGATGATATGATGTTATAGATGAGATCCCCAAAATTCCAAAACAAAATGTCTAGAAATGATCAACACTTTTAACAAGTGGCAGGTAAATAGATGAGATCCCCAAAATTCCAAAACAAAATGTCTAGAAATGATCAACACTTTTAACAAGTGGCAGGTAAATATCATCAGGGGCCTATTTATTCACTGATATGAAATAATCAGAGAAAAGTTCATGGAAACACTCCTATTCACATAGCTTCAAAATATGTCTAGGAATGAACCTAACCAAAGATGTTAGATACCTCCACCATGAAAAATCAAGTTTTTGAAGAAAGAGATTGAGGAACACACAAGGAGAAAAGGCTTCTCATGTTCATGGGTTGGTATAATTTATATTTTGAAAATGGCCTTCCTTCTAAAAGCAATTTATTGTTTCTTGAGGTTCTACTTGTTTATTGTAGATTTAATGCCTGAGAAACTGATGCTCCATTTAGAAAGTCTTTTCCTCTACCTTCTCCTTGTAGTGCACTGCCTATGTTCTCTTCTAACAGTTTCAGAGTTTCAAGTTTCATGTTGAAGTCCTTGATTGATTTGGAGTTGACTTTTGTGCAGGGTGAAAGATAAGGGCTCAGTTTCATTCCTCTACAGATGGTGATCCAGTGCTGTTTGTTGAAGATGCTGTCTTTCCTCCAGTGAGTATTCTTGGCACCTTTGTCAAACATCAGGTGGCTAAAATTGGAAGCACTCATGCTTAGGTCTTCTGTTATGTTCCATTGTTCTACCTGTCCATATTTGTGTCAGTATCATGCTGGTTTTATGACTATAGCTCTGTAATATATTTTGAGATTGGGTATTGTGCACCCCACCCCCAAAATTGACATTTTGCTCAACATTGCTTTGGCTATCCGGGGTCTTTTCTAAATTCATATGAATTTTAGGATGGATTTTTCTAGTTCTATGAAGAATGTCATGGGGATTATGATTGGTATTGCATTGAATCTGTAGTTTGTTTTTGGTAGGATGGTCATTTTCAAAATATTATGTCCACCAATCCATGAGCATGGGAGGTCTTTCCATCTCCTTCAGTATTCCTCTATCTTTCTTCAGAGATTTAAATTTTCACAGTAGAGATGTTTAATGTCTTTGGTTAGCTTTATTCCTAGATATTTTTTGAGTCTATTGTGGATGGGACAGCTTCCATGAATGCTAATTATACCTCAGCTCTCACCACTGAAGTTTCCTGATGCACCAGAATATGATGCACACAGAAGGTCTCAATTGGCCAATATTTTGAGAAAAAGAGACTACAGAGTGTGTGTCCCTGAAGGCCCCCTACATTAAACCTCGCTCACCCATAGATAAAGGACCATTGCTGAAGAGGGTGTGGAAAGACTGTAAGATCCAGCGTTTGTGCATGGACTTAAGGAAACAGACTTTCAGGCCTCTGGGAACTTGCTAATATGAACTTGTAGCAACTATTACAGCAGGCACACAGCATATGCTATCTCAATCAGACAAACACACAGCATAAAACTGGGGAAATGACAGGACGCCCCAACCTTAGCAGAGGAACTATTGCCAACTGATTACTCCCTGAGTGACCAAGAGTTGATCTTCCTTTAAGGGAGTGAATCTAGAAAAGCTGACTAGACTCCAGTGCCCAAACTTGCAATGAGGGACATCTGGGTAAAAAAGCTTGACCAGATAGTCCTTAATATATGTGATAGAATACATGAAATTCATTGGGAGAATGACCTATGGTTGGATGTTGATGGAAGAGCAAATCTAAATATGATTAAGATTTATTATATGAGATGCACAAAAATTCAATAAAGCATACATTTAAAAATAATTTATATATTCAGTGCAATCTCTATAAAAATTCTTATGGCATTGTTCACAGAAATATAAAAAAAAATCCTGAAATTATACGGAATCAGAAAAGACACCAGATAGCCTAATCAATCTGAAACATAAAGAGCAATGCTGAAGTGATTATCATACCAGAGTTCAAACTTTATTACAGAGATATAGTCATATAAACAGTATGGTATTGGCCCAAAAGCAAACATGTAAATCAACAGAAGAAAATAGAAGTCTCAAAAATGGCTGCATGAATTTTTACCCAAATCATGTTTAACACAGGTGCCAAGAACATACACTGGAGTAAAGACAGCATCTTCAACAAATGCTGCTGGGAAAACTGGATTTTCATGTGCAAAAGAATGAAGTTCCATTCATATCTTTTATTTTCTACAAAGACAACTCCAAATAACTCAAGAACTTCCAAGTGAAATCTGAAAGGATGAAATTGTTAGAAGAAACTCTAGGAAGTACCCAGCAAGATATGGGTGCAGGAAAGGACCTTATCAATTAGACATCAGTCACTCAGGAATTAAGGACAATAATGCACAAATGAGACCTCATTAAATTTAAGTGCTTCTGTACAGCAGAAGCCCACAGAATGGTAAAATTTTCACTGTCTATTCATGTGTCATAGGATTATAATCATACTAAAAAATCAAAGTATCAACAAAACAAATGACCCAAGGAAAAAAGGGCTATGCCTCTTAACAGTGAGCACTCAAAAGAAGAAACTGTAAAAGAAATACTTTTTTAAAGTGCTAAAAATTCTTAGTAATTAGGGTAATGAAAACAAAAACTGCTTTAATATTTCATCTTACCCCAGTCTGAATGGCTAATATCAAGAGGAAAAGGCACCAAATTCTGGTAAGAATACCCATTCAGTGCTAGTGGGACTGCAAACTGGTGGAACCACTGTGGAAATCCCTGTGGATAACTCTTAAAATACTAAAACTAACTCCACCATATAATCAGCTTATAAAGTTCTTTGGCATATACCAAAGGACTCACTATCCTACTACATCCATATTGGCTCAACCATGTGTGTTCCTTCCCTTTTCATAAAAACCAACAAATGAAAACTACCTAAATGACCCTCAGTTAATGAATGGATGATGAAAATGTGTTACATTTACACAATGGAGTTCTACTCAGCAGTAAAGAAATGAAAAATTATGAAATTTTCATGTAAATGGGTGAAACTAGAAACTGTTATACTAGGTGAGGTATCTCAGGCTCAGAAAACAAATGATGCATGTTTTCCCTTATTTGTGTATCTTAACTCCAAATCCTTACATACGAGTATATATCCTGATATAACCACAGGAATCAGGAAATAGGAAAGGAACAATAAAGTTAAAGAGAAGAATGAGCTCTACAGAGAGGGATAGTAGGAAAAAGGTGTTATTGAGGAGGTACTGTGGAAAACTGGGGTGTTTTAACTGGTAATGTGGGAAATTGGGGTGGAGAGGGAGAAGCATATGGGGGAGAGAAAGGTGAGATAAATAATGGCACAGGCTGTGTGAAAAACCAGAGGCAATGTACTAATTCAAAAAATACTAACAATACAAATATAAATGTGTGCATGCATGTGTGCATGTGTGTGTGTGTGTGTGTGTGTGTGTGTGTGTGTGTGTGTGTAAGCTGAAAGCTCTATAACAAAAATCACATTGCCAATCAGGTGAATCCTCTCTTTGAGTTGTTGGCCAGGGTAGTACAAGAGACTTCAAGAATCCCACAGCATTTGATTGCTTCCCAGAACTTGAAAGTAAGACCTTATTGCTGAAGACAGGACATACTTCAGACACAAGATTTGGAGCAATGGAGTTGTAACTGACCTTGAAGTCTCCTTATTGAAAACTAGAACTCATAGTACCACAAGATACTTTGCGAGTTGCCAAAGGAGAAACTAGCCAATAGTCCTACCCCGTTGTCAAGCTACAACAATGACTGTCACAACAAACTATCTCTATTGGTATAGTAGTGGCAGTTTTTTTCTTTGGGGTAATAAACAACTGTCTACTTGCACTCAAGGCCAGCTCAATGGGATGTAACTCATATGTGGTACTATAAATATAGCCAAATACACAAGGCTGAGAAGTCACAGTCTCAGAGAAAGTCTAATTTTATCACATCCCTAGACCAATATAGTTCCCTACTCTGCTGTAGATATGTATCCTTGTTTACAGACCAGTGTATCTCTCACCATGACTCATCCAAATAATCTGCTTTTTGCAACAGATGGAGACAATTACAAGGTTCCTGGTCAAACTCAGAGGATAAATATCTGTGAGGTCCCAGCTGTAGGTGAAACATCTACAATGAAACCTCTACACCTAAGACTCAGGAAACAAAGTGGAACAGGGCCAGAGAGAATATTAACTCACTTCTCAACTTTTGCCAGCAAAACTTCCTCATGCAACACATGGTGATTAACCTTGAAAACCACAGCAGTCCAAATTTCAGAAAATAAGACACTGCAGAGTGTTATCCCTGAATAAAACACCAATTTCATGAAAATGAATAAAAATAGAAAAGAAATACTTTTTAAAAGTTCAAAATCCTTGGTATTAGAGAAATGGAAATCAAAACTACTTTATGATTTCAAATTATGCAAGACACACTGACCACCCAAGGGTCAGGGAACATTGCATAAGAGGGGGTGAAAAGAGTTTTCCAGACATCTCAGAAGTTACTCATATGAACCAACAATTGATGACAGCATACATAAGACCCATGCAAGTTCAAGCCAAACAAGAAACAGCATAGATGTGGGGAAATTTGTAAAAATTCCTATTCTTAAGTGAGGATCTGTTAGAAATGGGCAACTACCTGCAGAAGGAATGTTGGTTTTCTTTAAGTGAGTGATCCATGATAGGTTAACTGGGCTATAGTTGATGGACTCCTGCAGAAGGTCTTTGGAGATACAACCTTGGCTCAATAGACCTTACCATACATGACGGAATATTTTAAATCTGATGTTGGACTTATAACAGTAGTGCAGATACGGGACGGTATCTAAATATAATCAAAATATATTACATTAAATTCTCAAAAATTAAACTAAATATTCAAAAACATAGTGAGACACCAGTCTCATCAACTGTTTTTTCAGTTATAATCTCACTTCATTACCAGATATTCTCCATCCCAAATTAGAAAGCTGTGTAGTGCGTCTGGAATATATCAAAGTGTCAGAGTGTAAATTCATAGCGCAAACTATGACATTTGGAAAAAGCTGTATCTACTTCCAGAATGGAAGAAGAAATTAAAAGGAAATGCTATGTTCTAGAACATTACCACAACTATACTGTAGATACAACTTGTATAGATAGTACAACTTGTACTATCTATACAAGGAGGAAGATTCACACACACACACACACACACACACACACACACACACACACACACACAAAGTGAAATCAGCTTTAGACCAAAGAGGAAGAATAATACTTTCAGAATGCTGAGAGCCAGCATCCACTGACTTAGATTAATTCAGAGCATTATTAATGACCTCACATCTTTCCTCTCGGTCTCATTGTGGAGAGGGTTTACATCAGCTTATTTGACAGAATGCTTAACATTTACTGATGCACTGGGATTTGTTTCAGAAGCCACTCCTGTCAGCATACATAAACAGTCCTGGTATTATCAGAATGAGCTGATTCCTATACGGCCTTTTATTAAGGTGGATGCAGAAGAGGAAGAGAGAGTGTTAATAAAGTCAGCAAAGATGATGAGCAGCTTGCTGATTTCACACACATAGAGGTAGTGGAAACAGACAGAATCAGGGCTGTGTGTTCCGTTATTTATGTTGGTCAAGTTCTGGGTGTCTGGCAACAAGCATCATCCCATTGTATGGATAATGTGGAAGATTCAGAATTCAATTACAAATTAGAAAATTTAATAAAGAAGAAATAGCATATATGTATTTGGGAAATAGAAATATGAATTACCTTGCTCATTACCCTTCATGTTCCTCTTGTTTGTTGTGTGTGCTTAGATGAAATGAAATAAACTAAAATTTAGATTTAATAAAGTTACCTTTTACCACTGTCTATAGATTCACACACATCTTCTCAAGATAAATAGCACTTTCTATTCTCAAGAGAAAAAATGTATCAAAGTTAAAAGTGAAGAGTCAAATCAGCCATGAACTTGAAGGGAAGGATAATGGCGCTTTTGACCCAGAGCCATGCTGAAGGGCAGTGAGGACTGGTTATGAATTACCACTATGGCATAAGCCCTTAAACTGTGACCTACTAGCCCACAGCCTGTTGGCAACTGAACCGTTGCTACAAGGTAAATTTCTATCAGAGAGTAAGTCACATATTCAAAGGTCTCAGGCTTGCTCTTCACAGCTGTGCTGTAACTATCTGAAAGCTCCGCAGTCAAGAGAAAACATTTAAAAAAATGAAAAAGTTTTATAAAATGAATCTTCCATGGAAAATATTATACATAAAATGGTAAATTACGACTCAGACAGTTTCAAGCCTTTGATACTGTGCTCATTCGTTGAACATGTCAAAGTAAATTGCTTCAAATTTTATTTCAGTGAATTTTTGACATTTAATGAATTTACTTATGAATTACAGTAAATCAAACAATAGAACAGATGATGTTAAAATCATAACTATATAAGGAAAATGACATGCATGTATACACATATCCACATATACACATGCATACATAGTCATGTGAATTTACATACCATTTTATAAACATTTCTCTCATTTGAAAATTTTAATTTTATTTGTTTAATTTGTAAAGATTTTTCATGATATATGTCAATTGCGGTTTTTTCTAAATCCCTTTTTTCCTACATTTTTGAGAGACTGAAATATAAATCTGTAGCCAAACTTTCAAAAACACATTAAACCTTGAAGTTAAATTACCGATTTCTTCTTCACTTTTCTATTTTTCAGCTTTTTTAATTCCTTTGTGTTCATTTCAGTAACTAATTTAGAGAAAAATAGCCTTACAGTTATCTAGCAGATAATCTGTACAAAGAATAAACTTTTCCTCTTGGTACTTGTTCTACTGAAGCAAACATTTTCAATAAGATATATATTTATTTTAAAATTTTAAGATATATATTTATTTTTAAAATTTCATATTGCATTCTTGTACATTTCATATAATAAATGTCAATCAAATTTAAACCCCCTTCATGGGCCCCCCATTGGCCCCCTCACCGGATTTCATGCATTATGTCATTTATGTAAAGGCCTATCCAGTCTACCATTTATACCCAGATGTCCCTCAGTGCAAGATCATTCACTGGTGCCTAGTCAGCCTACCTAAAGTCACTCCCTTAAAGAAGCTCTGCTCTCCCTCATCCTACAGTAATCAGTTACTAATAGTTCCTCAGAGGAAGTTTCACTGGTGGGAGTTGAGGAGTGAATTGGTATTCTGTCTATGCCCTGTTCCACTATGCTGCATGAACCTAGAGAAATTGGAGTGGGTCTGGGTCCAAGGCCAACAGAGGACAGAGTGGTGTAAGGTATGATAGAAGTGTTGAGGTGCAGAGGAATAGAATATAGATGAAATTATGCTCATTTATAATTGATTTTAATAGTTACCAAAGAATCTACAATATATTTACAGCTAATATTAATTTCCTTTCAAAAATCACTTTTGTTGCTTCATGGGTTTTATGGGTACACTTAAAATAAAATATTTTAATTTCTTCTATCCATCCTATATAATATATACTGTGAAATTCATATAAATAATAGCATTCAAAAATATTTCACTGCTACAGTTTTCAACATTGTCTTTCATTAAATCCTTTAAGAACAGCCTATCTACCATTAACTTTAAAATCCAAACTCATCTTTGCTCTTTATGTTGAATTGCAACATTTGATATTTCCTTCATGTGAATTCTGGCTTTTTCATCCTTACATAACAAAGTATAATAAAATTTGCACCAAATGTAAAAATGGTTTGAAGTAAACTCATGGCATTTCACATGTAAGGAATTTAATCAAAGAATCTGTTTTAAGGCCTAATTTGATTTTTCAAGAAAATATCATTAATGAATTGTCCAAAGGGAATAAGAAATTGAATAAAATAAATATTATATAATATTTGTTGGATCAAAATGATTGTGTTTTGAAGCAAAGGAAAAATTGTATCAAAACACTTCAGAGGGTGTAAGAACAAAAGTGGAAGATATGAAGCCTGAAGTCAACTCCATAAATGTAAGTGATCAGATTTATGAACTCTAATATGTGATGAGCATCAATAATCATTTTAGCAAGCAAAGGATTTATAAATGCAGTTAATGTGTATAAGGAATGAAGTACAGAAACTAGCAAAGCAAATTTTTGTCTGCTAGCTTTTCTTCATTAAGGTATTATGCAGGTTGAAATTGTTAATGCATGAGAACATCTTGGTAGAATATTCAATGTTAACAAAATAAGCAATGAACAATTTACAATAGTCTGGTATTTATTTTCAAGGGAGTTTGCATTGTTATTGCTGTTTTCTGTTTTCTTTATCTGAATGGATGGTAATTTTCATAGATTTAAAATCTTTCCTTTACGAGGGCAGAATTGGAAAAATAAAGATATTCTCATGACAATTTTTAGTGTTTGCTAAATGGCTCAAAGAAGATAATAAAGTGAGACAGGCAAGCCTTCCAAGATACGGTCAGGTTCACTGTATGATGGTTCTATGCATATGAGTTTGTTTTAAAAGTAAGAGGACCAAATAAATTTAAATTGTACTTAAGAAACGAATATAGAATCATGAAACTGGAAATAAAAAAGTTTTGATGAGAATTAAAAAAATATTAGTCGAAAACTTTGGCAAGGAACTATTGGCAGCTGATCACTGTTGAGTGAGAGAGAGTTAATTATCTTTAAGGGAGTGATATTAGACAGGCTGAACAGCCTCCAGTGGATAAACTCACACCAAGTGACATCTGGGTATGCAAATCCACTTGACAGGCCTTTATGACAGAATGCATGAAGTCCTTTGAGGCAAGATATAGAGGGGTGACAGGTAGGGAAGGAGGGGTTAGATATGACTAAGATATACTGTAAGAAATCCACAAAAATTCCATACAACACATTAAGATGTTTTCTAAATCTTTTACTTTCTGGGCTGATCATTATTTAATATTTTAGCAATAACTCTGATTAAATATTCCAATAATTTTTTAAGTCACTAGCACAGAGGTACCATTCAGTTCAGAAAACACTAATTATATAATTTAGGGGGCTGTACTGATAAATGAAAATCCATTGTGTATAATAAGGTAAAATGTCATCCTGTTTCTCTTCATAATAGGTGAAGTCATAATTTTATTATGTAATACTATACTATTCTTTAGAATAAAAGATTACAATCCAATCTTCTGTGGAGGCCAAAAATGTCTAATTCAGACTATCAGGCTCTCTCCCTAAGGATTATGAAAGGATTATTATTGGAGGTAGTGGCTCAACAATCAGTTTTTATTTTCTGTTATTGATTTACTGATTGATTGATTTTTATCTATTGCATTGAACCTAAGGCTTGACACATGCTAGGAGAGTTCTCTATCACTGATCTATATTGCAAAAGCTCTTTCATTTTATTGCCCTGATTGAAACTGGATCTCTCTACACTGCCCCTGCTGACCTTGAATTCACTCTGTAGACCAGGGAAGCCTTGAACTCACAGTCTTCTAGCCTCAGCTTCCCTCATAGTGGGCATTCAGGTGTATGACACTAGGGCCAGTTGTGGAATCAATCAGTGTTTAGAATCATATCAGTGGTTTCTAATGTCCCCATATATTCAGAGAGGACTATGCTGAACAGTGTCAAGGATAACAACTGACGACTAGAGTTTCATTAATGCCAGCTCCTTCTGTTCATTTTCTTTCCTAAAACAGCCCCTTTTTCCTCACCATGTTCACATAAATTTAAAAAAATCATTTTATTTTCTAAAGTCCAGCCATCATCTCCGCTTGCCTACGTATTCTTTAATATCATAACTTCACATATAATTTTATTTTGCATGAATAACTTATTTGAAACATTTGGTTTATGTTTTTCTTTGTCAATACCAAGATCTAATATCAATTGAGAACTAACAATTTGCTGTGAATGCTCTCCATTATCTCACTAGTCATCCTACCTCAGAAAGACAATTCATCAGTTAAACATAAATGATATAAACATAAAATATATGTAAAGGCCAGAGAATTTGAAAGCTGGAATTTACCAGGAAAAAGCATGAGAGTCTAGAGAAGAGTTTCCCATATCCCTAGGACATCTGAATTTGGTCACTGGCTCTCATTCAGAGGAGAAACAGTTGTCTCCTCTTGTGATTAGGTGGCAGTGTAAGTAGGAGGACTGTGCCTGCTAGTTAGGTGTCTACCTTTCCGCTGATGGTTTGGTTTGGTTTGTTTGTTTGTTTGTTTGTTTTGTTTTGTTTCCTGAATGTTTGCATTTCAAAGAGATGGCTCTTTGTTCTGGAAGAGATAGTTGTAGGCAATGAAAATTACATAATATGGCCACAAAACTGTCTTAAATAAAGACTCTAGGAAGGGTGGGAGACTTATCTACTACTGATCAAAAGGATGTGGCTGAGTAAAGGGTAAATTCTGACAAGATAAACCCTCAGCAGGGTGGGGTAGAACTGGGGTCATCCTCAAAGAAAAGCTTTAGTTGCTAGAGGCCTGACTAAAGTTTGTTCAAGTTTTTATTGCAAGGGTTTGAATATAGTCACTATGGGCCAAAAATACTCTCAGAATTCTCACTCCTAAATTATAAATTTGACTTCCATTATTAATAAACATTATTTTATATAATTTGTGGTAAAACAAGTGGCTCATATACACAGAGACATTCTGAAGGAACTTAGAAATAGTCTTTCCAGGCATAACCATCGTTTCTGTAGTGCTTTGCATGGTGATAGTTGGTATCTGTCCCTACTTTCTGTCACCCAACGTTCTACATTTTCTTTGTTCTCAGAAAGCAACTTTATTCATGTTTCCTTTATCTGGAGATAAAAGTCTCCTTACTGAAGTATGTTGTCCCTTAGCACCCACACCTAAACTGAGGTATTAGTTTCCATTAAATTATAATACAGGAATTACTAAGGGCGACGTAAAAGATCTCTTTCGTTCTGGACTTGCTCTTCCTTATGGAATCAGCTGAGGTCATGGTGATTTCCCCTGAAGAGAAAGAGGCACCCACCCTCATCAGTAGAGGATTGTTCTTCCTTGCCTGAGGATTTCGTGGCATGAGAACTTATAGTATCTGGTTGGGGTTCTCGAATTCCACTTCATTGAAAGCCATGCAACAGTATCTGGTAGAAGCAAGTTTACTATTAGATCAGAACCAGCAGAGCTTAAAGTCACAAAGATGTTGTTTGTGGACAGGTAAGATTAGCCAGGGTCACCTCTATCTCTTTTCCATTCTTAATCCAGATTCCCAAAAGACTAACCAGGAAAATTAAAATAAAACACCCCAATTTTCAAGACATGATATAATGTGAATTAAAAGTTTCACTAGATAGGATTAGCAATACAGCGGTC
>NW_008350870.1:24261-25014 GCF_000622305.1 Nannospalax galili
ATATGAATACTCATTTGGAAAAGCTATCATGATTTTGCATAAAACTGACTTGCTCTTAAGAGAGAGGAGAAGACATGAAGAGAAACATTATGTAGTGATAAAGGGGTCCGCATTGCTGAAAGATTATCTTATTATTTATCTTGTTGAAGTATGGCAACATCAAACAGGGATCAAGGGAGAAAAACATATGGAAAAGATTTATCATTTTCTTTCCCTGGGGGAAAACCAAATAGACTGTGCTAGGGTCTCTGAAGAAGACGAGGACAAGACAGCATAAAGAAGCTCAGGATTATCTAGTCTGGTGACTTTCAGCAGCCTTCTACCAAGGCTGATAGCACTGCCCATTCTGTGAAGCTTCAACTCATCTGCCTGTGGATGCGCTGGCCTGATCTCTGCATGGACATAGAATTGGACCAATTAAATAGACAGATTTTAATAAAACTGTGGTACACCAAGAGACTGTCAAAATACATGTGATAAAACTCACAAGAAACAGATAAATCCAGACCTAGAGTTGGGAATTTCAATGCCATAGCTTGGCGGTTAGTAGACCAGGCAAGCAGAAAATCAGTAAGAATGCAGATGATCTGAGCATCACTATTTAACAACAACTTAATTGATATTTATAGACTATTGCAAATAATAACTACCTATGATACACTTTTTCTTTATGGTCACTAAACATTCAACAAGACAACATGTATGCTGTGACACAAAACTTTCTTCAACAAATACAACAGAATAGATCCAATA
>NW_008350870.1:26489-32774 GCF_000622305.1 Nannospalax galili
TTTAAGAAAAATAATCATACTGCATATTCTAGAAAGGAACTCCATCATTTCCTTATAATCTCTTTCAAAACAGCAGAACTGGAAGAACACTTCTCATTTTATTTCGTGAGTACAGAATGGCTTTAATATTAGTCTGGGTAGAGATATGGTAAGAACATTGTAGACCAAGATGAATAAAAACACATAAGGCTTAACAAAATACCAGAGATCTAAATACAACAGTTTACAAGCTAGGTTTTATTTACACACACACACACACACACACACAGTCACAATGTAGCTCATATGAGGGGTACCACATATATGAGGGTTACAACATTTATACAGCATTCCTAATTCACTGACTATAAGATATCCTTGCAAGAAAATCCCAGTTTCTAGAAAATTTGCAAGGTTTAGGGAACAAAGAATGAAGATTGGAGTCTGGCAAAGTGGGGCGATCAGGTCAACATTCTAGAAACTCATTTGCAATTTCTCAAAGACTACTTTCTAGAAGGAAATTCAGACTATCAAGGGGCAAGTGTCACAACACTACCAATCAGTTCTTCATTTGATTAATAGTATTGCTGTATAGTCGTCTTCTTCCAGATCAGAATCAATAGAGAAGAAAAATAGTGCAATAGACAATTTCAAGTATCATTTTAATTTCTTATCGACAGAAACTTAGAAGCCATAGTCTATTTCATAAAAATACCAAGCAAACACACACAATAAAAAAACATCTAAAACAAAAAATAAATCAAAGAAGTGTTCATGAGAGTTGGGTACAGAGTCCTCAAATTTTAGCCATAATAATGAATGACCAACCAGCATAGTTAAACAAAAACTGATGGGCAAGATAAAGAACAATACTAAATGGAAGTGGAATTCGTCACACAAACTGTGTATTTTCTACATCCACACAAACAAGCAGAAGGAAGCAATGCCCTTCAAAATACCCAACCTCCATACATGTTTCATAATTTGCTATTGAGTGAATAATAAAGGAGAACACTACCTTATACTAGCAGAATATGTGATAATAATTCACTTTATATTGTACCAGTTTCACTTTGTAGTGAGAATTACTAAATTATGAAAAGTTTAAATCATCATCAGTGTTTTCAATGTTTTCTTCACTGTTTTTAGGTTGCTTTCATTTTCTTAATTATTCTACTAAAATTAGAACTTAATATTTGAATAATTCTGGGGCAATCACTCAGTTTTCAGAGATCTCAAATTGACATAAATTTCTACCCTATCAATAAATAGTTTATTTCATAATAAATCCAATATGTAATACTTTTCTTTATGAATGTATTTTGCCTCCCTTACCCATGCCTCTCCTTCCTCATTTTGCTCTACCCAATTTAGACACAGATGCCTTGGAAAGTTTCTACCTACAGCACAGCTGGGGAGATTATATAAATGATTATACTGACAGATGAAACACAGACCAGAGATATTTTCCCAATGTCAATCTTCAGTAATAATACCAACATTGCAAATAGTGAGAACACAGGAAAAACAAGGAACAGTACAGGCACCAGACAAGCCATCTGAAACCTCATTAGACACGCTATTTGCTTCTGGCTAACTGAAGAAAATTCTCTCTCTCAGTGTGGAGGACTTGGATACGAAAATATATTTATTTTCTACCAGAAATAACTGCTTAAATTATGCAGTATTTCTCAGGAATCGTACATCATGAACTCATAGATTCTAGGATTATTTACCTCGAATTATGTCAATATCACAATGTTCAAAAATATCTCCTTAGTAAATTGCCATTAGGCTATCGACCACTGCTGTAGATATCAATATGCTTACCAGAGCATTGATGTACACATTTATGTTGTCTCTGTATCTCCCAAGTAACATATAAAATGCATAACAGGCTAAGCGTTCTAAATGCTGTCTCATTAAGTGAGTGTTCAGCCCCTGCTTCTCTCTCATCCCTTAGAAACATCTTCGCATAAATTAAAGTCAAGGGAATGTCTACAACTACCGGAGGCTTCTGCTTGCCAAGCCTTCAGATCTGCTACCCTATCCATGACTGTTGTAGATACTACTAATATTTTCTTGACAAGTTCATCTCAACTGATGCCAGCGTGTTTTCCATGGGCGCTGCAGCATCCCAATGTGATTACAGTTTAGCTTAGGTCTGTGTTAAGGTCTTACTTTAGAGTTCTGAGTTTCATCATTCTCCCCTCATGAGATCAAGATAAACAACCTTGACTAAATAGCCACTGAGTGAAATCTCTAGATAGCCCCTCTCACTGCTCATTTAGGGAGGAAATCAAAACTCAGGGTAAGTTTCTCAACCGCTGCAGCATCCCAATGTGATTACAGTTTAGCTTAGGTCTGTGTTACAGTCTTACTTTAGAGTTCTGAGTTTCATCATTCTCCCCTCATGAGATCAAGATAAACAACCTTGACTAAATAGCCACTGAGTGAAATCTCTAGATAGCCCCTCTCACTGCTCATTTAGGGAGGAAATCAAAACTCAGGGTAAGTTTCTCAAAGCTCATCTTTTTGTTTTCTTTGTCATGCTGCTCTAAGAATGTCCCTTTGGAATAGGGAACTGTCAGTAACAATTGAAAGGAAAGTAATGACTATGGTGCAATTGGAGAAAGCAGTGTCTTCTGATTTCAATATTGGGAAAACCTTTGTATACAGCTTATCGTTTTCCTGAAAGTGTGCTTTCCAGAAATAGATTCAGATATTTTGGAACATTACAGGTAAAAATTTCTTCCAAAATATATATTGCAGTTTTGCTTGTGGCTGAGATTTTCTTTTGAAATAAAATGTTTTCTGATATAATGAATTTAAAATGAGGTCATCAGGGAGATCTTTAACTGAGGTGTCCTTAGAAGAGAAACAGTCTTGTGAATGAACTCATAGCAGGATCACTATGTGATCACAAAAACAGAAACTGGAGCACTTTGCAGATTTAAACATGGTAGGTATGCTAAGTATTCATCTCAGCCACCAGCATCTTGAGGAGGCAAGGATTGATTCCATTCAATTCATAGTGAATGACACCCCTGCCCCCAGACCCTTGACTTCAGAACTTTAACCTCCTCTGTGGGAGAATAAATTTTCTGTTGCATGAAGCCATCTGATTTATTATCATTTGTTGTACAGCACTAGGAAACCAGTGTACACACTGACCAGGGATTGCAATAATGTTGCAGAGGAGCAAATTGTAAACAATGATTTGAAATCTGAATGATGGAGCAAATCAGAATTATCAGTACCGTGTCTACCTACCTAAAATTCTGATAGAATGGAACCATAAATCCGTAGTAAAATTCATTAGCAAGTGGAAAGGCATATTTATCCTCAAGGAAAGGGAAGAGACAAGTTATTTTTCTATCGGGTATCTGGCATCCCATACCTATGATGGGGGAGGGGCACTGTCTGAAACAATGAGTGGTCTCCAACTGAATAAGGCTCCCAGAGGGAATAAATCTGTAGCAGACAACCTGGCATGTAAGTTCCTTTTCGTTGTCCAGAGCACAATCAAAGATCACCAGCGTTTCCTGGAGCAGCATAAATAATTAATGCCTATATTCAGAAAGAGGAAATAAATTCTGTCCCGTTCACCTTGCATAGCTATCATAGATGGAAAAGCAGGAGATAAAAGTGTCCCCCAGTAACCTTACTGATAAACAACAATAGGCATCTCAGGATGTGTACACCTCTGTGTGTGTGTGTGTGTGTGTGTGTGTGTGTGTATGTGTGTGTGTGTGTATGTGTGTGTGTGTATGTGTGTGTGTGTAAGAGTGAAAGTGTGTTATTTGCCTTTCTGAGCCTGGATTACCTCCCGTTTCTCTGTGCTTGTCTATATGGGTGTCCTGTGTGAATATCTGCCTGTATGTATATCTGTATGTGTGTCTCTCTGTGTGTTTCTGTATGTGTGTTGTATGTGCATCTGTATGTCTATGTGTGTGATGTGTCTCAGGGTATATATGTGATTGTGTTAGTGTGTTTCTGTATGTGACTGTGTGCCTATATGCATGTCTGTGTGTTTCTGTGTGTTTCTCAGAAGAGAAGGAAGATAACAGCATTGGAGTGCGGAATGTGTCCAGTCCATAGCATCTGCTCCATCACTGTTCACAGATTTAATAGGGACTTCTACCAATGCTAGAACTCAGCAATTTTAAACACTTAAGAGAAAGCTAGCACAACAACCTATTGATTTATTTACCATTGCTTTGCCACTTTAAATTAAAACTAGAATATTTACAGAGCAACCATACTGACCAGAGCTTTCTGGCACATGATTCAGACTAATCACTGTTGGAGCCATTCACAAGTGTTGGCAGTGTTTGTGTTTTGGTAAGCAAAAACTAGGGGGATTTATCTTTGATCATCTGCATCAATCTTTATTTGGAGACTTAAATGAATCAGTATAAAACTCCATTGTCCAAACAGTCAAAGGGATTTGGTAACACGCAGAGTTAGTAATTATATGCCTTTATATTTCCTCTGGGTTTTCTGCTGTTGATACTATCACCTGCATCTTTGAGCCAGTTCCCATTTTACTGTGTAAAGCTGATCCTAGCAGGCAGAAACTATACCACTCAGCAGTTTTTAGAAAATGAAACAATTTGCAAGTTCCTGAATGATAGATCACAACAAAGAAATGTGTTGTGCTGTGCTTTCAAAATGAAGTTTCAGCAGGAACTTGGTTATGAATGCTGTGCCCATGTATACCTGTTTGTCTACAAGAATCTATTTGCAGTGGAAGCCTTCATATCATTATGGAGAGTATACACTCTCATCCCAAAATTACCCATGCTTACATGTAACATATTCTTTGGGAATCCATAAGAAACAAAATTTAAGAGCCTGGCAGGAATTGCAATCAAAAGTTTCAGCCACATGGAAGTGACACATCAGAGGACATGTAGTACATACCCAACAGATCCATCCAGGGTAAGAGGGCATCAGGGATAGCAAGGCAGTTGGTTTAGGAAGAATACATTATGTAGAAAAAAGAGGAAAGAGATTTTTAAATTGATGAAAAGGTTTTTAGTGAGTTTTTGTGTATTTCATGCAGAATATCTCAAACAATAATCATTTTCACATGCCCATCCCTATTGGCACCATCCCAAAACCCCCCAACTGGAGCCCATATATCTACGACCCCTGTCATGGCCCATTGTGTCAAATCAGTGTTCCCAGATGTTCTGCAGTGCAAGTCCATGCCACTATTTCTACAGATAAGATTGGGGTCTGCCGTTCATTTTCCCAGTTCTAAGCTCTGAATTTTTTTCTGGCTGAAGTTGCATGGGACTTGTGCGTGCTGACACCATTGCCATAGAATCATATGAGTAGGTTCCCAGGAGCTTGTAGGACTCTGTTTCCATATGGTCATGCACCTCCTCTTTGGCCCTTACAATCTTTTCACCCCATCCTCCATGATGGTCCCTATGATGATACCATAAGGACACTAAAGATTAAAAGCCTGATGCAAAATTTAGGAACGAAAATTATAAAAGCAGCTTTTTTTTCTGCAATCTGTGCTAGAACTTAGATTTACTGACTTATATACAAAACTCTACCAGTCTAGGAATTAGGTGTTTGTGTCCATGGTTTATAAATAGAAATGGAGGTGCCAGTAAGATGTCTCAGCTGGAAAAGTCACCTGTCCCAAGTCTGATGATCTGAGTTCAATCTCTGGGACTCACATAATGGAAGGAAAACTGACTTTTCGACCACCACATGCACACCATAGGACACACACACACACACACACACACACTGTAATTTGAACAATGTCGATGAAAATAAAGCTCCTAGCACCAAATCCTTTTAAATTCCAGGTCTTTTTAATAATATGATGTTATACAGCAGTCCCTTTTGCACGAAATAACTACCATCATCACGACTTCAGCTGAGTCTGATCACTAAACATCATCACAACTGGGATTGTTGACAGTTGTGCTCATTCATTAAAGGAGGGCCAAGCAGGGTCATTGGACCCTCACTGGAGTATCCATCCACTCTTCCCAGCCAACTCTATGTAATTTGACCCTAATCACACAAGGCCTCCTGGAGTTGGGGAGGGCTAAAGTACATAATCTGGGTAAGGCTTGGAAGAGAAGACATGACCCATGCTGGGTTAAGACTTTCCAGTGTGCATACCTTCAGGTCATACATACACCTCAGCAACCCCTCAGTTATCTGGTAAGTAAGCTCAATAAATTCATTGGCTCCCCAGTAAAACTTTAATCAAACATTGGCTTGACACTAGAACCTTAAAAGGGAATAAGCATTGCTTAGCATCCCCAGGAA
>NW_008350870.1:32814-48258 GCF_000622305.1 Nannospalax galili
CTGAGATGCTCAAAAAAGATATGGGAATGGAGATATTTTCTAAAATAGAAAAAATGAAGCCTAAGCAAGTGATGAAGGTCTGTTTAGGTTTGTTATGATATATAAATGATAAACAAAAATAATATATACAATCTTAAAATTTCTATGGTCATAATTTAGTCAACTAGTTTAAGAAACAAAATATATATCTAGTCAAGGTTTATCTGAGAATATTTGGTTTTAACCAAAGCCTTATCTAGATAGCACATGATAATTAAAAGTACCAGACTGGTGGAACTAACCTTATTAGATGTTTAACAACCATAGTTTGAGGCCTAATAGTAATGTGGTCAGAGGGACTTAAAGGACAGTTTTTTCCCCTTGCCCTCCAAGGTCAACTAAGTTCCAGGGGACTATGGAACATCTCTCAAAATATCCTGTAACTGGAGTGAGTCACCTGTTCTCTTGTTCAGAGGTGTCATGGAGACCCCACATATGGACTTGAACCAGTGTCCACTCTACAAGTAGGACGGTCAACTCAGAGGAAACATCTCATTCATGCTTCCCAGTAAAGCCAAATATGGTTGAGCAGGACCTTTGACTTATTTTCATGTAGATGGAACTGGTAAAAGAAAAGAGGCAGAAGCGCCTCCCAAGCCCCTGTGACCCCTGAGTAACAGATTCTCAAACAACCTTAAGTGTAAAAACAAATTGATTTGAGCAAACTGTATGGTCTTAAACACCAAAAAGGAAAGTATAACCAAAAAGTAAAGTCGTCAGTGTATTTCTTTAAGAGTTCAAAGAATTATACTTCCCAGACTTTAGGCTTAAGTCTATATAAAAAGTTAGACAATTATTTCTCATTGATAATTTTGTTAATAACAATAAAGTGCTGCTCAGATGTAAGCTTTCAAATCTTCTCCAATACTGTAGAGCCCCCCTGTAGGTAAGGGAGACAACCAGCTATTGTTCTAAAATGATGGATAATTTTTTTTCTCCCCCTATCCAGAAGCATTGAGAGGGAATGTACAGTTGTTCTAACCACACTAACAGCTATCAAAATACCTGAAAGCAAATCCTGAATCCATTACTCTAGAGTCCAGCCTTGGCAGACTAAAGAGAAATGAGGAGGAATCCAATAGAGGGATGCTTTTGGAAGCCCTATTCAAGAAATTCCAATGGACTTGTTTGAACATTTGAAAATTGCCCAGTTCTGACTTTTTTCTAGTTCTCTGGCTAGAACTTGTAATGCTAATTACTCTTACATTTTCTTTTCCTTCATATCTCCTATTCACAATTTAAGGACTTTCTTTTCCCCTTAGAGATAAGAGTTATGCAATTTGGAAGTCTTTTAGATAGACCCACTGAAGGGGTATCCCAATAGCCTCACCCTGCATCCCTGTTCAGCATGGAAGAAGCCAGAGCAGTCTGTGTCCCTATTCCCTATTGGCAATTTGGGTAACCCCTTCAGAGGATGGCATGATAAGAATAGGAGGTAGGAATTGGCTAGGCAGTTAGAGTAAAAAGACCCCCCCAAAAGCAGCCAGTTTCTTGGCTAAAAGACAAAATGTCCTTGGGCCTTTTAGCAACATACTCTGTTTCAAAGGCCAAAAATGTTGAAAGTATTTGGGAGCTGGCATCTAATCCTTAAAAGATTTTAAGATTTCCACTTCAAAGGGGGGAATGTTAGAGTAGCCAAATGCCCCATAAAAATAAATAAATCAAGGTAAAAGAAAGAGTACATGAAGGTATCAGGAAAAAAATGATGGAGAGATATGAGAGGATTTAGAGGGGAAGGAGTGGCCATGGATTTGATCAAAACACATTATATGCATGTATGAAAGTCTCAATAAATTGTTTATTTTTAAAAAAGAAAAGAAAGCTCTTGAATGATGATTGAAGCAGTTTGTTCAACTTGATCTAGGAATGCAGAGATGCCTTCATGGATAATGCACTTCCTTTGAAAACACGAGGACCTGAGTTCAATGATTAAAATCCAAGTAAAGAATGTCATCATGATGGTCCTTACTTGTTATCTCAGCACTAGGGAGGTGAAGACAGGAGCTCCCTGATGCTAGTATACAGCTACTGTTGTCTCCTTGGTGAGGTTCTGATCCACTGAGGGACCTTGTCATACAGATACACCCAGAAATGTAAACACTCTCTCTCTCTCTCTCTCTCTCTCTCACACACACACACACACACACACACACACACACACACACAGGGAGGATGTGGTCAGCACCTAACAGCAACACTTAAGGTTGTCATCTGGCTTCCACAATTACATATACATGCTTATGCATGCATCAGCAGGCATACACAAACACACACACACACACACACACACACACACACACACACACACACACTCTGCAATCCACCTGGCCTTCAAACCAGTGTCCTCATCAATATGGTGTTTTATGACCTTCCTCCAGGCTCAATGGTGAATGATTTCTGATTCTCAGTCTTTTTGCCTTGTCTTTTGTAAAGAATAACAAGGTGCCTATGAGATGCTTCAGCAGGAAAAGTTACTAGCCACCAAGCCGGATGATCTGAGTTTGATTTCCAGGCTCCATATGGTGGAAGGAGTTAATCATCTCCTTTAATTTGCTCTCTGACCTCCACATGTATGCCATAGAAAACGCTCACATACTCAACTAACAAACAAACAAATAACAATCTTAAAAAGCATACTGGTCAAAAATCTCTTAAGACATTTCAAGAATAAAGTGGGAAAATGCAAACAACTAGCTTTTCCAAGGTCTAAGTGGAGTGAGACCAGAACTATTCCAAGGCATTTTAATTTAATAATAATATTCTTCTTAGTAACAAAAGACCTCTAGATTAAGGGAGATAAAGAGAAAGAACATTTTAATTATAATTTTTTAGGTTTTCAGATTTTTTTGGTGCAATTTTCATATAGCAGTGACATCCCTGACAATATTCACTATGGTGTGCAGGGAAATTTCATTTGCTCAGTTTACACTTACATTCAGAGGGTAAAAATAAAACGTTATCTGTATTTCTGATTAATGTTTTTCATAGTCATTTATTCCCTGACCATTACAAATGTTTTTTAGAGTCTCTATGAAAAGATGTTTCTAGTTGTCTCATTTGCCTGGAAATAAATTAGGATCTATCTTTAGTCTCTAGTTCACTCAGTGACTTTTGTTGCTTTACTAAATATATTGGGATGTCTTCTCAATACAGAATTCAGCTACCATCAATATCTCTAATTTTATATCCCTTTAAAATATTCAGATCTATATTTAGAGAGTTATGAAATCTCTAATTTAATTAAGCCCAGAATATCATCACAAAGAGAATTTTGTGCAAGAGCTATGTGGCTCTGGAACACTTCTGAGGAGGAAAATGGCTCCCACTGGGGAAACACCATATTAACAGCAAGCAAGCTTGCAGAATTTGTTCCATCTTCTGAGTGTGCATTTGCGATTATAGAATCTACCACTTCCTTCCCCCTAGATTTTACGAAATGTAAAGTCTAATTCTCAATCATTGATGAAAGCCTTCATATTTTTTTACTTTAGTAGAACCATTCATTAAGATTTCACTTTATTTATTGCTACTACCAATTAGTCAACGATGCTAATAAGGTGTGTATCCCTTAGTTAACATCCCATAGTTCCTACTGAGTGCCCTGTGATGGTATCTTTAATGTCTACTCTTTTCTACTTTCCCTTTATTGGTCATCAAACTTTCTTCACAAGGGCTAAATGGTATTTTCAATTTTGTAGGCCATCGTTTTCTTATTTTTATTACTCAAATACATGTAATAATAGTGAAGTTACCATAACACATATGGAAATCAATAGCTATATTCCAATGAACCTTTTTTTTTTTTTGCAAGAAGGAGGTAGCAGAAAATCTGAAAAACCCAGATCTTGCTTGATTATTGCACATTGTACTAGAATATCTCATGCTTCTACTTTAAATTACAACAAAATCTCATATTTGGTGCATATTGCTCTGCACAGTCATTTGAGGCTTCCTCACAAGACGTCTTTGCTTTACGATCGTCTGATCCTCTCAAACAGATAGACTCCAATCCAGGTACTCTTTTTCTTTTTCTTGTTTTTTTGAAAATTTCATATAATTTTCCCCTCTTCCCTTTCTCTCTCTTACACCTTGTCCATCATCTCCCCTTCTATGCAATTTTGTGTCCTCTTTGACTATTGTTGTTACATATATTATTTTATACATACTCTGTGTGTGTGTGTGTGTGTGTGTGTGTGTGTGTGTGTGTACTGCAGAGTCAACTTAGTGATGATTATGTGTGCACGTGATTAGGACTGATCTCTTGAGATGAGATAACCTGGAGAAAACATGAAAACTGGTTCACCCTTCAGCATCTGTCTGTTGCCTGTAGCTCTTTATCTACAGGTGGGACCTGTGAAATTCACCCCATCCACATTGAGATGACAGCTGGTTTTGCCATTACACAGATCTGATTTAGATAACTCCATGATGCAGATTTCATAGGCACAGCTTCCCTCTAATATCCCAAATATATCATCTAGCAGTAGGCGTTCTGGTCCTCTGGCTCTTAAAATCTTTCTACCACTTCCTCATTGTAACCTGAGACTTAGGTGTTGGGGTTATGATGTAGATGTAGCAATTGGGCTAGACACCCCACAGTCACTTATTCTTTGTATTTTTATCAATTGTAAAAATTTATAACAGTTTCCATTTACTGCAACAGTAAACATTTTGATGAGTGGTGAGAGCTACACTTATCTGTGAGTATAATGCTGAATAATACAGAATATAGTAAGAAATTACATTAGTTTAGAAAAGGGACAGTAGCAGGTTCCCCTCTATGAACTAGTGCATCTCCAACCATTTGTTCATGCCTATGTTTACTCTACCAGCCAAGGATTCCCTCTAATTAAGCAAGAGTAAGCCCAATTAGACAGCTGTTGATGACCCCCAAGATAAAAGTGGCACTATTGCACCAATAGAGCTATTTTCCTTGTTCTTTCATTGCTGTAGTTTGCAGGCTTTACCGCTAGGTATGAACACTGTTTTTTGCTCTAGGCAGCCAGTATAGAAGCTTCCTGTTCTAAGAGAACAGGCCCTCTGAAAGAGAGCTACCTGTTCCATTACAGATCAATTTTCACATCTAATTATTGCATATATGTAGATGCCCGATTTTGAAAAGAATTATATGTCTCTTTCTATGATGCCCTTGTGCTTTTCCACAACCTCGTCTTCCTCACTGATCAAGTTTATGATAAATTGTATTATCCCAATCTTTCCCTGCTTTAGAACTGTCATGTTCTCCAACAAAAGCTTAGAGCATTTTTATACATAGCCTTTATTGTGTCATTTCACACTAAAGTTACTTGTTTAGGACTAAAGGCACTTTCTAAATGAATTCCTTCATAAATTGGGAAATCCTAACCTATTGTTTCACATCAACATAAGAGTGGGTGTGTGATGAGTACATGTGAGGTAATTAATTCAACCATTTAGTCATTCTGCAAATGTATATTGTCTATCATACAGAAGGATGATTAAAATCTTAGAAATACGAAAATAGATGTTTCTGCTTTCAAAGAGCTTGTATTCATACAGGAGGGACGCAAACAGTAATCAAGAAAAGAAATGCATACTATGCCCCATAGAGCCATTAATAACAGGAGAACCGTGATGTAGAGTGATGAAAAGTATTATTTCACTGCTTTCATGTATGAGTTCATAAAGGGCTATAACGGACTAAAATTAACAGTACTGCAAGTGTTGAAAACCCGAATGGTTTTCAGGGGAAGGTGCATTGAGTTCCATGTTTTTCTGCCTGCTTTTATTTCTTCAAATCTCTACTTGTTAGAGATAACTTGCAGTATATAGCCATCATTTTACAGAAAATAAATGTGGCCATAGGAACTATGCTCCCTTGGGGAAAAGCACATCCTACAGGAGATGTGCAGAGTTTTGGACCACAAGCACACTTTCACTCTTCCCTCCACAATTAATCTCATACAAACTTTTACTAATTAGAACTTGTTTTCCTTGAAGCAGGGCTAATTATTTCTTCAAGTCTAATTCTAATAGGATATTTACAATCTGCTATTGTAACACTTAGTACATAGTTTTAAAGTTAATTGCTTATACATATAACTTATTTAAGTGTGGGATCTCTCCCAAAGCATTGACTCCACCTTACTCATTTAGAAAATGTATCAGGATCCTTGGCATAGTGCTCCCATCAAAAATGTTTATCAAATTAGGTTGATGATTTGTTCATTCTGAACTTTCTCCACATTTACCGTAACACTGAATGAGCAAAGAACCTGAATAACTAAAGTTCCTTTTAGTTTTCATGCGAAGGCTTCTTAAACCAAGCATTTGATTGAAGAATATTTTTCAATTATCTCACTCTTTCTTCATTGAGTTTTAGCATTGAACATCCACACTTCACATTATATAACCAACAGGCAGCTGAGAAATTTTGATGCTAAGAAAGACAAAGATAATCGAGTAACTGGAAGGGTTTATGGCTAGGAATTAGCGATATTAAAGTAATGAAAGAAGGACTTTAAAATAAATATTTGAAATGTATTTTAAAAGGGTGGATGATTAGTACTATCTGTAAAATGCCAAAAGGGGAAAACTATGTCCCACGATAAGGCAGTGCAAATCCACAAAAAACTCTTAAGAATGTGGCTCCCTCGCTATCCATGTGGCTTTGGACATGCTACTTAAACCGTTTCCACTCGTTTTTGTTAATCTGTATAGGGTAACTTATGGAGATCATAAGAGATTTAACATGAAGTATTTAGGATGGTGCCTGCTTCAGTGCTCCTAGTCATTGAAAGTGAATACCCTCTTCTATTGGAAAAGAAATAACAGGAGAAAAGGATGAACAGGTCAAATGAGCTTTAAAGAATTAGCTCTTGCCTATATTAGTTTAATTAGGAAAGCTGAAAATCAGAGGATAGAGATGACTGAAGGCCTAATCAATATTACATATGAATGAGTCAATGAAGCTTAGAGTTCAAAACATAAAAACTTTGAATACACAAGGATTGGTTCCAGAAATTCGGGTATGTTCCTAATAAAAATACAGAACAAAGACAACTGATAACAGTAAGCTGTTAAATAAATTTTTTTCCGACTTAAATTTATATTCAGTAAAAAGATGATGGAAAAATAAATCCACAGCTGAGCTTCAGACTAACACAAAACTGCGAAACTGAGAGAAAACATACAACAATTATGCAGGAGTGGAGAGTACATTCAAAATCAGGAACATATATGTTAAACTACAAATGGTCTCAAAATTGTAGAAATAAAAATTCTAATGATAATATTTTAAAATATACTTCCATCTAAGCAAGATTTTATTTATTTATGTAACAATCTAGCCACTCCTTCAACAGCACTTGAACATACCTAGCCTTCTCTCTGGACCTTGTTTACTTATCTGATTAGGTAGCAAGTTAAAAGGTTTTCATTGAGTTATCAGTGGTTAAGGGCCAGATTAAGGCCTGAAACTGAAAGTCCTTGACTACTGGTTTCAGACATTTTGATATGATATCCATTTTCTGTGTTTATTATAATGGTCAGTAATTTAATAATCCAATGACTCTTTCACTGAAAATAAAATGACAGCTATACTTAATAGTACAAGGGAAGAGACTGATTGCTGTTAATACGTCAGTGACGGCAGATAGATAATGAAATGTCTAACACTAAAAGAATTCACACTATGAATCATCTGAAATAGAAATATCAGAGATGTGAAAATTCACACAACAAAATAAATTCCAAATAGACAAATGGAATGATCCTTATTTTATATGAAATAAATGATACATATTAATTAATTCCAAATTAGTCTACCATTCCCGAAAAATAACTAATCATGTATACCAATTGCTACCATATTGGTGCTTTTAACTTTATGTGTTAGTATCCAAGTGACTTTATACACTTGTTACTTTATTTTTACCATCTCTTCTATGAGAATGAAAATTCTCATTTGCAAAGATGAAACCAGTAGAAAATTCTCCATTTTTATTTCCCAAGACCGCATCTCACATAGGCTAAAAAAAAATAAATAGTATATAAGAAAGCAGGTATTAGTGATGTCACCACAATAACCAATGCATCTTAATCTTGAGTCTATTGGACATAGTGTCACTGGGTTTCATCACTCCCTGAACAATGAGGACATGCAAATCTTTGCTTTTTACTTCTTTATCTCAGTAGTGTCTTAATAGTATCGCAATCAAAGATTTCAAGACAAAAGTAAATGAAGGATCTCTAACTGCCTCATGTTTATTCTATTCTGGTTGAGATACATTTTTTAACTTACATACCCTAAAGACAGCAGAAATAACCAGGTGAAGAACACAGCTTCCTCAGTAGTTAGCATAATCCTTAGAGAATGGTACAATTATTTTTTAGTGATTGGGGGTTTTAATGTGTTTCAGACGTATTTCAGGTTTTGGTTGGTGTATTTTTCCTTATTTATTTCTTTTTTGATCAATGTTTTGCTGTAAAACCCAGGCTGACTAGAACTCACAGGCGGCCCAGGCTAGATTTCCACTCTTGGCAATCCTCCTACTTCAGTTTCCTAAATCTTTGAATTAAGGCACAAGCCACAAGGCCTGGCTTATTTTATTTTCAAATATAACATTTTAGGGATAGAGATCTGGCACAACCATTAGAAGCACAGGCTAACAACCAAATATAAGATTAAAATTTTTTTAAAAAGACAAAAACGTGGAGTTTGCTTGGGGAAACATGAAGTTTTGTTTACGTTCATAACAATCCCAGTGTTATGAGCTCCCTAGACTCCACTCACTAAGGGCTGCATTTTACCTGTGCAGTAATGGTGAGCTTATGAGCAATCTGGATCAGAACTCTTCCCTGTTTCAAGATCACAACATGACTAAACACAACAGGCATGTCCACAGTCTATGACCTTTGTAAAATCTCTTATTCCCACACTAAGCAAATTGTAAGAAAATATATCATGAAGTAGTTGATTACTTATGAAGAGGTTCAGTTTTAATATGGGGTTATCACAATTCTACTATTTAGAAATGAATTTTCTAGCACCAAATCCTTTTAAATTCCAGGTCCTTTTAATAAGATGATGCTATACAGCAGTCCCTTCTGCATGAAATAACTACCATCATCATGACTTCGGCTGATCACTAAACATAGTCACAATTGGGTTTGTTGAAAGTTGTGCTCATTCATTAAAGTAGTGCCAAGCAGGGTCATTGAACCCTCACCTGAGTATCCAGCCACTCTTCCCAGCCAAATAGTCCCGCCTTGGAAGACAAAAGAAAAATGAGGGAGATCTCAATAAAGGAATGCTTTTGGAAGCCCTTGTCAAGAAACCCCAATGGACTTTCATGTGAACATTTGAAAATTGTCCTGTTCTGACTTTTTTCTATTTCCCTGTCTAGAACTTGTAATGCTAATTAATCTTGCCTTTGCTTCTCCTTCAGATCGCCTATTCGTGATTCAAGGACTTTCTTTTCCCCTTAGAGACAAGAGTTATGTAATTTGGGAATCTTTTAGGTAGACCCACTGAAGGAGTACTCCAATTGCTTCACCCTGTGTCCCTGTTCCACATGGAAGAAGCCAGAGCGGTCTGCATCCCTATTCACTATTGGCAATTTGGATAACCCCTGCAGAGGACAGTGGGTGATAAGAATAGGAGGTAGGAATTGCCTGGGCAGTTAGGGTAAAAAGACCCCAAAGAAATGTAGCATGTTTCTTGGCTAAAAGTCAAAATGTCCTTGGGCCTGTTAACAATACACACTGTTCCAAAGGCCAAAAATTGCCAAAAGTACTTGAGAGCTTGTACCTACCCCTTAAAAGATTTTAGGACTACCTCTTCAGCAGGGTGAATGTTGGAGGGGAGGGAATGGGCATGGATTTGATCAAAACACCTTATATGCATGTATGAAATTCTCAATAAAATTTTTGTAAAAGTTAAAAAAAAACAAAACAAATGAATTTCAATAAACAGCAGCATAGATGACCCAGAGAATTCCCAAGAGAAAAAGAGAGTAAATTGTGACAGATGTTGAATACATATCTGGGAAATCTTGACAACCTGTTTTTCTGTTATTACTTGACATTTCTTTATACAGTCATATAGTGTATAGACTGGTATGACCAGCCCGGATAGACTGTAAGAGTTTGCCTTTCCATGGGAAAGTCCTTGAGTTCATGTAGGAAGTATATTTTGTCTCTTCTCATTTGAGAGGTGAACCCGGCATAACATTTCCTTAGTAGTTAGGACTATCCCAAAACATTCCTCATAATTTTTCCTGGTACCCACTCCAGTGATGGGGTGATAGTGCTGGAACCTTCACATTCTCCTGAAGTGAGATGATTGCTCCACCGAGTCCATATAACTTTGTGTATAATGCTCCTTCAGTCTCATGTCTTCTGTTACCACAGATAGCTATTTGTATTTAGTTACATCAATAAGCAATATCTATGGATGCAAAATATATTAATTCCCCTTTAAAGTTAAAGTGTCTTGTGAATCTAATTCATTGGAAAAATTTCAAAGTTCATAAAATAAAACAATGTCTTTAAATTTTCATTTGGTAAAATTTATTTGAAGATGCTTCTGTATCACATGAAATAAATAAGCTGTTGTAAATTGGGTGCCATATTTTATTTGTCATATTATAATGGGTATCTAAAAAATGTTAGGACATAGTAGATATTTACTAAATGTAGTTTTATAGCTCAATTTCTTTGACAGGACTTAGAAAAGTTATGCTAAAAATAATTTGATTTAATAAAAATATACTATAAATATAATAACATCAATACACTGGGAATAATTTTTTAAAGGGGTTTAGAAAAATATTGTCTTCTCTTCCTTCAATTTTCAAGTTTTTAGTTTTTCCTTGGTAGAAATAGAAATAGTGCATATTTTAAGATAATCTTCTCTCAAAAACACTTTCTAATTTAAGTGCAACACATCAAAATCTATATATTTCTTCCTTATTATGACCAGGTCGTTTGAATTATTTAGCAAGATAGCCTTAAGGCAATTAAATGGGCCCTTCAGCAGGATTCAAGCTAACAAATCACTCAGCATTTTCTGAACACCTCATAAAGCAGTTAAGCATTCTATTCAGCTCTCTATTTGGTATTTCACATGCCTTCATAATAGAGCTATCAATTTTTTGATTTGCAAGCCAGTTGACAGAGTTAATACCCCAAAGGGCTATTGCAGTGTTAAGTTCCTAAAACTGCTTGAGACTCCCTGTAAATTAGACTATAGTGCAATCATGTGCAATTTTATCCCTGTGTCCCTTGAAAAAGCATAAGTTCACTGTTCCGGAAAGAAAACCCTTCAGAAGAATAGCCTAGTGGTTCTATTTGTCACTTTTCTCCACTACTGATGCTGACAGAATATTTAGTTTCACATAAAGTAACAGGCTGAAACACAAGTAGCAATACAAAATGGTTTGACTGGATAGTCAGGGCAGTTGTTTGATGTTTTCCATTTTTTTTATTGTTGTTGTCTTTTTTCTTTCTTTCTTTCTTTCTTTCTTTCTTTCTTTCTTTCCTTTTTTTTTTTTTTTTTTTTTAAAGAGGAACTCGCTATATTCAACTGACCTGGAACTTGCTATGTAAACCAGGAGGCTGGCCTCCATCTCACAGATATCCTCCTGCCTTTGTCTCTCTAGTGCTGGATTAAAGGCATGTACCACTACACTTGACTTTGGCTGGATGTTTTAAAAGTTGGTACTTTATCAGAAAAGCCTGACATATATCTATAGTTGTTTGCATCTGTGGCCTAAAAATGAAGAGAAGTTTTACAACAGACAGGCCTAACATTTTATATACTGTAACTAAACCACAGATCTTGATCCCCCTCTATAACTCCCTCCCCAAATCCCTGCTGCAAAAGGAAATTCTTTTAAAAATACAAATGATGTTGTATGTTTTCTTCTTTTGTTTGAGATCTTCTGCAGTAAAATTTGTCAAAAATTATCTTTGTGTATGATATAAGACTTGCTCCTGAGTCTGCATTTATAGAGTTCCAACTGTCGACTAAACGGTGAAAAAATTAGAAATTTTATATAATAGTTTATCAGATTAAAAGCTTTTGAGTCCAGACAATTCAAGCTGGACTTCTAAGAAGATTTTACCCTCTTAAAACACTTAATATAAAGAAAATGAAGTTATGCATATGTCTACCTGATTTGCTTGAAAACCTGTGCGTACTCAACCACAGGATGAAGTACAACACAAATTAGTGCAGTCCACCCCATCTTCCCATCTGCTCCACTTTCTAGTTTAAATAGTTCACTCCTGGGACCCCCAACTCTATCGTAATTACCATACCTAAGCATAGCATTTATCATTTTTCCTACTTTGCAGCACTCTTTTTATTTGACCTGTACCCAACGGATTCACACTCCCAAAGTATTTTATTTGTGGATCTCATTCTGGAATAAACTAAAAGACAAGCCTCTGGGTTTATTTGTGAGGGCGTTAACTGAGGAGAGTAAATCCTGTTCTAGAGTGGGCAGCACCTTTCAGAGGCAGCTCTGATACAAAGAGCCACAAAGGTGACACAGCTGCTTATCTATCAGCCTTAACTCTTTGCTTGTGAGTATATCTGACTTATTGCTGCTGCATCTAATGTCATTCTTCACTGATGCTACTCAGCGACAACAGTCTTAAAAAGTGGATTTAAGATCTCCAGGTCTGCAAGAATCTTCCTGGCCTTCAGTGCCAGCTTAGGAATGTTGCAGCATCCAGTTTTATGGGCTGCACAAGTACTAGGTTCTGAAATTTTCCAGCACGTAGGCAGTTGTTGGGCTCCCAGATCCTATTGTTTGTCATTCTAATACACACTCTTCCATTGGTCCCATTGCTCTATGAATAATAGTTATTAAATTATTACCTATTAAAACCTATTAGCCCTACTCCTGGATATCATTTAATGTGACTCTCCCATGTAATGTCATCTATAACTAAATGACTTCAAATTGTCTTAATTTATCAATTGTCCTTTATAAAGGACATCTAAAATGATCTGTCTCCCTATGTGACTGTTCTAAAACTTTCAAGTTTCAGTCTCATATATAAACAATGACTTCTATACGTGGGTAAGGAATTATCTCCATTCATATGATTAGAATTTATTAATCACGAGATGTATTGCTTATCCAGCCTCTATATTATTTTCTCTTGCAGCATGTTTGCAGAAATGATTCTACAAAATTCATGCATTTTAAGAATTAAATGGCATAGTATATTTAAAGGTAAATAATACATTTTGTCTGGCCTAAGAATCACAATATGTAGAAATTGCAACTAAATATATAAAATTGTACAGAATTCTGTATGTATAACTGGACAGAACTATTTTGAATATTAGTGAAATAATTGCTCAGTTAAGTTCACTTTGAAGATATATCTCTGTTTATTTTCAAAATACTAGACTTTTAATTGTGCTTATACACATTACATAATGAAATAATGTTCCAAGTATCTTTAATGAGGACACTGATACTTCATGGAGGCAGCATAATGTTTTTAAACACATGTTTTCTTTTTAACGTGTTTCTGAGTATATGTAAATGTACCACATACATGTTGTGCCTGTGAAGGCCAGAAGAGGGCATCAGATTCCTGAAAGTAGAGATAAAGGCTAAGGTTACAGGCCATGGAACCAAATCCATCTTCTTAGCAAGAACAGCAAGTGCTCTTAACTCTGAGCCATCTTTCCAACCCATAATTCTTAATGATGAATCTAAAAGTGATTTGCATCTTTATCACTCATTTTTGAAATAGAAACATTTGCAGACATGGAAAAAAGAGAAAAAAAGTATTCCTATTTAGATGAGCTTATAAGAGTATTACAGATATTGGGGCTATTCATTGGGGACATTTATTGCAGGTTGGGGACATTTGTTTCAGGGTTCTTAGCTATACATTGGAGGACATTTGAAAGCATTTCTGAGATCTCTGGTACAGTACCAATAGTAGTTAACACCCCACCCCAAAGTGGACAACAAATGTGTGAGTAAAAACTACTGATTTAAATCAGCACCAAATAACACATGTCCCTTATACAGGAGTTGGGGCTTTAGTCATAAATGTCAAATTATTGATGAATTTGAGGTCAAGATGCCATTGGCAATATCAATGTTCTTCACAAGAATTTGCCATTTCTGTTCCTTTGCTTCCTAAGTATCTTAATTATTGGAAGACTATGACCCTCCAATTAATTCCACTTCAGCATAAATTCTTGTTATGGGTAGCTTTTCCCAAACTAGAAAAAAATGTTTTAAATTGGGTAAAGATGGCTTCTTTCTAAGGAACTAAAACATACATTAGCTCTTAAAGGTCTCTTGATGGAGGATCCTTCCATCAATAGAATTCTCACACGGTTCCTAAAAGCAAAATACTTAGAAATGAATTCTTGAAACTAAATGGCATAGGCAGTCTTTGAAATCACACCTGATACTTTTTTTTTAAATGTCAAATTAGCTGGTCGCTGGGCACAGGAAAGACTTTTGAAAAGTCATTGAGTCAGGCACTGCACTGACAAATACCTCTGACACATTTTAGGAAAAGAGCTGTTTATCACAAAGCCATTAAATTTGTTTATCCATGGAAGAAAGGCAAACTGGGATGCAGACCAACACATGCACTCATATCTATCATGTTCTTACTCCCCAGTCTGCCTTTTCTCATCCAGGCCCTTAACTTGACCATCTGTAGAGTCTACAGGTATGTTTTAAAAACAGAACTCTATGATTTTGTTTTACATTGTAATTAGCTTTAAATAACAATAATTTATGTAAAATAGTATGTTAGGTGATGTAACATTTTCAGACCTCAGTGTGGTGTGGTTGCCTGAACTGTCTAAAAATATAGTCTGCACTGATAAAATACAAAATACACTCAGTAGAGGAGAATATATTTAACACTTGGTGCCAATTTGCACATGGTTGTTAAGGAACTGAAGAGATTATCCGACAGTAAATCCAGACATTACAATGGCCTCTTCCTTTTAATGGTGTCAAATTTGTTCTTTGAAATTTTGATCCTTTAGTTTTTTAGGATTAGCAATAGTTCATTTCCCATTCTTACAAAGTTAAGCTTCTGGCTTTATTATCTGTTTAAGCAAGAACACCCTGAAAAACTTTCTTACATTGTTTTCTCAGAATTAAAAATAAATTACCATGTAAGTATATGGGATTTGTAAAATTTAGCTAATTTTTAATCGAATAGTACTTGAAGTTTTGAAAGACTCAGGATAATTCCATATTGGTTTAATTTTAGAATAAATAGCAGAACAACTATTTCATCATTACTACAAATATTCAATGAGTTTGGTTTGAAACTAATATCAGAACATTCCTAAGGGCATATACGCACCATACACACACGCACGCACACACACACACACACACACACACACACACACAC
>NW_008350870.1:49799-51786 GCF_000622305.1 Nannospalax galili
AGGCAAAGGTAAGAAAAACAAACACTTTTCTAAAAGTTTATGATGTTCTAAAAAGTTAGGATAAGAATGATCATGATTAATAGTTATCTAACAAGACATTCTGGTAGGAAATAATTGAATAATGACCCTCTTGTCAAAAGAAATGTTTCAAGCTAACACGCAGAACAAAATGACCAAAGAAAAGTTCAAAGTAGAAATGTTAAAGGCAAAGGTAAGAAAAACAAACACTTTTCTAAAAGTTTATGATGTTCTAAAAAGTTAGGATAAGAATGATCATGATTAATAGTTATCTAACAAGACATTCTGGTAGGAAATAATTGAATAATGACCCTCTTGTCAAAAGAAATATTTCTTTAACACATCCTTCTGTTAGATACATTATAGAGTGTGCATAACTTCAAAATGTGACAAGATTGCATGTGTGCATATGCCACTGAGAGAGAGAGAGAGAGAGAGAGAGAGACAGAGAGAGACCTCCTCTTTCCAGATTCCCAAACCCTAGTACTGTATTGATTCTCAACACCAGGATGACTTGTAGAGCTGTAAGTCACACATTCAAGGTTGAATAAAAAGGAATAGAAAAATTTTATCTTTGAAGTAGAAAACTTTAAAATGCAATTTCAATGATTAGTGCAGAATACTACTAAATAATTCAATCAAGTACATTATAAAATATGATTTAAACATAATCATGGCCTAACTATAATGACAAATATCGATAAAACTGAAACCTTGATGAATGCCTACTTAGATATTTTCAGCCTGATAGAAGAAAAGCTAGTTCAGTTCCCAAATATGAATGCAGCTTAACTTTGGTCTATGTTGTTTTACAAGTGTTATTTAATATTTACTAAAATATTAAAGACACAGGAAAATGTAATGGATGAAAGCTACTAATTGTCAAGTTAGAGTGGTCAGGTGAAACATGCTGGCAGCCAATGACAATCAGATCATAACCCAGTAGGGTAAATTAGTGAGTCTCATGGTTTTCAGCCAGTCCCCTCACTAATCCAAAGTTGAACATGTAAGTGGAGAACTATATACCATCTACATGGATTGTAAGATTTACCATTTTCATGAAGTCGATTTTCCCCAAATTTATTAATAGATTCAATGCTATCATAAACTCTCGGGAGACTTTTACACATCTGTGGGAGATGGGAACGATTATCTTAAAATTATTATCTAAAAGAATTCATTTTAAAATAAGAATAAATTTGAAAAACTCATTGGACATGTTTGCTGAACTGAATACTGTCTGAGGTCCAAAGACAGGTGTTGGCAAACACAGATTTATATCTCACTGGAATCCACTAAAATACTCAGAAATAAGTAGAATTTAATATACTTGACAAAAGTCATAGGGCAACTGAAACATGCTCTTTTGCCCCAATAAATAGCTGAAATAATCAATAACCACAATTTTATAGAAAAAAATAACCCATACATTATTTTAGGCCCCAGGAAATAGTAACTCAAATTTGACATCTAGTTGTTAAATCTCAAAGTATAAGTTTTTGTATGAAATGTAAAAATCTTTTTAAGTTTGGGAAAGGCAAAACTTTCTTATATAAGAAACAAAGTTCTTTAACATTTTGGATGTTAGCCTTAGTCTCTAAGGGCTGCTCCATCCCAGCCAACCATGGTCCCGCTGGAGCTTTGACTTATCTTCACATAGGAGGAACTGGTAAAAGAAAGGAGCCAGGGGCTCCTCCCAAGCCTACATCACCACTGAAGAAAAGATTCTCAAACGACCTTAAGAGTAAGAATAAATTAGTTCATCTGGACCAACTGTATGGGCTTAAACACTCAAAAGGAAAGTATAATCAAAGATTAAAGGGACCAATATAATTTCATAAGCGTCCATATGTATAGCTAAAGGCTACATAACAAGCAACAATGCCATACAGGTGATACCTTCTTTTGAGTTGTTGGCCAAGGTGGCCAAAGGGATTCCCAGATAGTAACCCAGCATAGAACTGGGAAA
>NW_008350870.1:52052-58806 GCF_000622305.1 Nannospalax galili
GGAAAGTGGGTGTAAAAAAATAAATTAAAAAATTTTTTAAAATAATAATTCATCAAGGCATAAAAATTTGCTCCTTAATAATTAGTAGATGTGAAAAACATTACAATTGAAATCTACCTGATGACTTATATCCATGCTCAGATGCCAAGGAGCTCAGAAAGTAACCGACTGTGACTAGGAATAATCAGATATGTAGAGATTAGAAATGTATGTGCATCTTAGTGTCAGTTGTATTAAAAATGAATTTTTCTGTATGAAACTGTATTTTAATAATGAAATGGAGATCTTTTACAAAGTTTAAAACCTCATTTAATTTTATGTCTTATACGGTTTATATGGAGTATAATACTGTATAACTGTATTAACTCAACTGTAAACCTAATAATTTACAGCCAATTTTGAAAGATTTGAATGAGATGCATCTTAGCTCTGGAAATTGTTATTGAATATGCCAATACTGTTGTAATGAAATGCTTCTTCTAATTATATGGTTATTAAATACATAATTTTAAAAAAAGAAACAAAGTCAAGAACAATTAAATAATTAAGGACTGGATTGAATGAAATTGAAATTTCTGATTCCTGAAAAATCATATAAAGGCAATGAAATGATTATTGTTAAAAAATAAAAGTTACTTTTAAAAAGGTGTGCCTGGGGAGCACTTCCTGCACAAACTAGACCACCTGAATTCAATCAACCAAACACCACTTCAAGAGGAGCTAACACAAGAACGGTGCTGTCTGACCTCACGTGCATGCTGTAGTATGCATACCTACACACAAATCATAGTCACACATAAGAGTAAGTTAATAATTTATTTATTTATTTAAAATCTGATGAATTGAATACAAACATACAAAACCAAATAATGTAGTGAACACTCTGGCAGTAGGTCATTTTCAGTAGCTGATTAAAATATTAATGTGATCCCATTTTATTTATACTAAAATAAAGTAAACTCTCACAAAAGTGTGTGATGGATAGGCTGTGAATCAATTGGAATTTTCAAACACTGGTGGTATGATCAGAATGGGAAATAAACAGTCACTTCACAGAAGTTTTGTGAATTCAAATTCTAACATGAATGAGCACTCTAACTGATAATCTTATTCTTGCTTTGACTTAACCAAGAAAAGAAATCTTCATTCACACAGAATTGCTACAATTGCTTTATTCACAGTTGGCCAAACTTGTGAAAATACCCAAGCATACATCAAGTATTGTACACATACACTTGGTTTTAAAAGCTGTGACACTTGCCTGCAAAAATCATTTTATGAGAGGGATGGTTCCAGGGCACACTTTGTTAAGATTCTGGAAAATAAATAAAGATCATCTTTGACACAATTTTTCCTCATGAAATTTTAAGATTATGACTCCCCCTGCCAACTGGTAATTTGATTTCGTATTTTCTTATCCTTAGAAATTTATTGATTTTTGTGTTTTGGTCCGGTGACATGGCTCCTTAGGTAACGGAGCTTGCTGTGAAGCCTGGTGATCTGAGTCCAATTCCCAGGACACAGATGATGGAAGGAAAAATGGACATCTGTAAGTTGTCCTGACTTCTACGTGTGCACACACAAACACACATACACATATGTGCACACAAACTAAAATATGATAAAATTAGAAGGATTTCTAATGCAACAACCTCCGTTTATTTTCATTTTTGTTACAAATTTCTCCCTCTGAAATGTGGTCTGTAAATTTGATGAAGCTTTGAGAACAACTTAATAAAATCAAGTTCTTCCTCCTTTCTCCTGTCCTCTCCTTTTCCCTTCCTCCTTCCCTCCCCATCCCTCTCTTCTCTTTCCTTCCATTCCTTCCCCTCCTCTCCCCTCCTCCCCTCCTCCCGTCTGTTATCCACTTCCTCCTCTCTTGACTTTCCCCGCTCCCTTATCCCTTCTTTCTCTTTCCTCTCCCTTCCCCTCCTTACCTCTCCTCTCCTCCCCTCCCTCTTCTCTCTCACTCTCTTGCTATCTCTCTTTCATGCATAGGAATGAACCTAGGTACTTATTCATACTAAAAATATTCATTCTCACTGAATTATACATACTTTCTCAAAATATCTTTTTAATAATTTATGAAACAGTTTGAATTTTTTAAATATTAGTGATATAATGTGACCTTTGATACTAGAAATTTCCCTAACTCTATAACAAATCACATTGTGAAGTTACTATATAACAGGATGCTACATCAGTTGCTTCTAGATCAATTAACTGAAATTTCTCTTTCTACTCAGATTTACTGCAAATATTCAACGTGATGGTGATGTATCACGGTAACAAGGGTTTGTGTCAATTTTATTAAAATTCCAGAAGCACTTCACTCTCTTTACTTATGAACATCTTCATAAACACATGTCATTCAACATGCTCCACCTGTATAATATCCAGTAATTTTGACCCATTATGGAAAGAACTTAGACAAATGGGATCATTCAAAAGAATTGTTCCTACATGGATATATTGCTGTGAGGAATTCCAAATTTTGTAAGATGTAATTTATCACTTTTTATTGAGATATAGTATTTATTATAAGTACTTATTTTTAGTCTATTTTTTCCACTAAGATCTACTACAAATAAGCAAGAGAACTACAAATCTAGTTGAGATGAACTTTATTGTTATAATAAGTGGATAAATGTAAAATAAATTGTTTCTAGTTATAAAAAATAAATAAAACAATAGTCCCTGCTGGAAAGAAGTCATGTCTCAGCCGTTTTCAAATATCATTGAGAAGCATGGGTCACTTGCACATCTATTAACAATCCCTAGTTTTAGAAACCCTTGTAGACAACCACAATATTTATAATTCTGAATAAAAAACCCAATTTACTATTTATGTATAACATTCATAGTTAAAATACAAATCAAATCATTTCATGCACAGTGGCTTATTTCCATAGTTTATCTTAATTTTCTACTTGATGAGATCTAGAATGATTTGGGAGATGGGCCTTTGGGCATGCTTGTGGGATATTACCTTGATTAGGTTAATTGAGGTGGGAAGTCCCTCCCACTGAGAGTAGCTCCATTCCATGGGCTGGAATTTGGACAATGGAACAAGGAGACAGGGAACTGGACACAAGCATTCACTGCTCTGTTTTCCTAACTGTGGCTATAAGTCAATGTCACCAGCTTCTTCAAGTGCCTGCTGCCTTGAATTTCCTGTCATGATAGACTAGGCAAAGTGCCATGAGTCTGAACAAATTCTTTGTCCTTAAGTTGCTTTTGTTGGGATATTTTATCATAACAGCAGAAAAAGAAATTAAAATACAGTATTGAGGTAACTTTTTGTATTTCAAGTTATAGATTGGCATGGCCTTGTAAACTTTACTGTAGAAGATTTCCTAGATTTATTAGTAATTCATGCAGTTTTCTATTAAGACATTTATATTATAATCATCAATATCAAGTCCAATATCCAATTTCAATTCCAATAATATGTATTGCATATTTATTTTGAATTATACTGAATGGCATTATTATATTCTAGCATAATGCAGTTAGTTATGCTTATGAATGAAGCACAGGGTAAAAATTATCGTTAATATATAAGATATCAAATGCAGGGAAACATTTTAATGGTATTCTTGATAAATATGTATGCTTATTTGGTTAACATATCTGATAACATTAAACTTATAAATTATTTAAAACTATAATGTTACTGTGGTAGGAATTTTAACATTGATATTAAGGAAGGATCCTTTTTTAATACATATACACAGTGGATACTTACAGGTGGTGAGAGGCCTGCCCCTCAGAATATGTCATATTATTAAACACAGAACTCTAGGAAGATTTCTACACTCAAGGCTGGTGGTTTTCTTTGAAATGAATGTGACTATGACCAATATCTTCCTATGATGAGCTGGGAGTCTTGTCTTTCTAAGTCACACATTAATCCTGATTCTACGTTCAGCAGTGACAATGAATAATTCTATGCTCTCTTTCACTAGCACGACAGCACGTCAAAAATTTGAAGACATCTGTCATGTCTCAACTAAGCCCTTTTTCCTCTAGGGGAAGTCTCTGCGTTTCTCCACACCCTTCTCTTTCATTTTTCCAGCTGTACATCATACACTATTTTCATCGATTCACCATTTCAGATACTCTTCACTGTACTCTGTCTTCTTTGTCAATTCCTCTTTCAAAATGTGCCACTCAGAATTTAATGTGATGCTCCTTGGGAGTTTTACTTGAGTGGGACAAAGCTAGTAAACCTTTTCATTGTTCTCTTTACCTCTGTGACTAAACAACAAATGCACAGGAATTATTTTAACATTAGGACTCAGTGTTGGTGTATTTATTTTTGTGTTTCAAATGTCAGTCAGGCACCCATAACCACAGCTGACTATATGAGACAATGGTAAGGCACGATGGGGTTGTTTGAGATAAGGCTAGTACCAATGCACAGATTGTACCAGAAGGACTAGCTGACAGGGGCAATGAAAATTGTCAGCAGGAGAAATCAACAGATAATAAGGGGAGCTCTACTTACTGGAGACCTAAGTTATGGCCAGCAGTGCATAAGCAGGTTATTTTCAGATCTGAACAATCATAATATTTTGAATGTATTTTGCAAAAGGACAATTGTTAAAGTAAAAAGACATACCCATGATAATTGGTTACTGTTTACAATCTCAAATTATAGTGTGGATTTCAATATATTTCTTAGCTTCTCAATTTTATTAGCAAAAGCTGTGCTCTATTAATAGAATATTAATTATTATAGTAGTTATTGATTTATTCAAAGCTTAACATATGCTGGGCAAGCTATTCTATGAATAAATAAATTTAAATTTATAAAGGATAAGTAATTTGTCTAAGATCAAAAAAGCAACAGTTGGGAAATTTCTTACTGGAAGGAACAGGCACAGTCTTAATACTTCTAGAAAATAAAATGAGGAAAGTTGGGTAACATATCAGAAGAGCTGGGCAGCAGCAGAAAATTTCTAGTTTCAATTTCAAAATTAGGAGGCTTTCTGGAGTGGGACATGATAGAAAGTTCAGAGTCCATCTAGAAAGACTGCTGTGATTTTAATAAGCTATCGCTTCCTTGAAAGAGATGGCAATATATAGCTAAATGGAATATTTAAGGAAGCTAGATTTTAATCCTTGTTTTCTCACTCAGTCTCTGTCAGATTTCAGCTGACAAGTTTGTGGTTAGAAGGCTAACACAGCTAGCCAGAACCACTGGCCTGGTGTCTTGATGAAACTTCTTCAATGCTATTTGTCTCAGATGGAGACTTCTGCAACAATTTCTCAGAAGGATTTTTTTAGCGTTTGCTTTCTTTCTACATTTATAATAAAATAACTAATTTTGAGATGAGACTGGACATAAGTCTCCTTTCTGGAACTCACTGCCTAAGGTATGAAGAATGAATGCCTCCTCCTTTCTGGGGCCAGACTTCACGTAAATTCTTTGGACCAGGCTGCAGCCTAAATTAACCCGCTTTCTGCATCTCCTGGCGTCATCCTATCTGTCCCACAACACAACAGTAGCAGACCAGACCAGAACCATAACTTAGGACAGAGTCTTAGAAAATCTGCACTGTACTTTCAGTAATGTATATTTTTTTAAAGGAGAGAGAGAGATAGGGAGAAGAAAGAGAGAGGAGGGAGCTCCATATAGCTGCTGCTGCATAGAAGGTGGAACACAGAGGAAACCTACTCTTGTCATCACTTAGACAGAGCAGCAGCAAGAAGCCATTTTCAAAATGATCCCTGCTAAGCTATTGGTTTGATCATCCAAGACCCTCCCTGAACCATACTTGGGAACCCAGAGCAAGCATGGAATTGTATACTGAACCTGGCCAGCAGACTACATCCAGACAATGGTGAAGAAATTCAATCAGAACTACATAGTATTCAGCAAAATGGAAATCTGATTAGAGTCAGAATCTGTGTTAGAACACAGATCAGGTTCTAAGCATAAACCGGATCTCAGGAAAGACCACCCAGGGGTGTAACCAGCATTCACAACCCACTGGAGAGGGCCATCTCATTGATGGAACCAGGATTTGTGATTCCTGAACCCACAAAGGATTGACCAAAGCCATGGGCAGCCTCTGCCCCTCTACTGCCCAGTGATATGAATCATCTGTGAAACTAAGAAGGAACTCCTAGAACTGAAATTAGATCCAGGACTGAGGTGAGAGACCACATTCAGATCCTGTAATCCACTCAAATCTCCTTCCTCCCTGAAAACAAAAGCTGTTTTAATAATATGAGGAAATAACTGTAAAAATTAAAGGTCATTGGTAATTATTTTTTGAAATCTTCCAAATATTGAAAAGCAAAAGCAAGTTGACAAAAATATAAAATGTGAAATGAGTATACACGTGGTATATTGCTGAAAAAGTACTTAGAAAAAATAAGCAAACTGTGATGAGAATTTAGCATAATCATGTATCATGAAAGAGCGTTGAGACACAAATGTCAGTTAACTCATTGAGTAAACCACAGTAACAAGTTTGCTGGATAATTAAATAATGACAGAAGACTGACAGATACGCATGTATGAAATCTTTCACACAGTGACATTTTTCCCAGGGTCCATTAGAAACTCCAACTCTGTACTGGGCTACAAAAAAAGCAATAAATACAAAGCAGTAACAAAACTTCTTTTATGCTCCAACATTATTTTTTGGGATACTTGACTCATATATCTTTCTAGAAAACATGAGGATGAGGCAGAATCAATGCTCTTTGCATTAGGTGAGAAGAGCAAAGTGTAGAAAGA
>NW_008350870.1:59038-64732 GCF_000622305.1 Nannospalax galili
CACATTAGTCACTGCAGCTCATCATACCCTTGGGACACTACCTCCCATCATACTGAGTGTGTTTCACTTCCCATCTGATTCTGAAGTCCAGCATAGAGACAAGAACTGCTTTGGGAACAAAACTTTGAAGAGATTATATTATGCCTCCCACTTAGAGAACGTATGAATCAGTATACAGTTAGCTTTTCCTTCACTTCCTTCCCACTCATATGGTTTGGGTTCCCAGTTTGTACACTAAACTGTATTGTTAATGGATTATGAACAAGAATAACTATGTTGTGATTCAATTGATATTTGGTAATATCATAATTCAACCTAATTTACTTTTTTAAAGGATAAGGAAGGTGACATTGAAAAGAATATGATCCTTTTAAACTAAGTTAAATCATGAGATGAATTGTGTTATTTTTAAAATGCCACACTTTAAGCCACATAGACTTTAATTGAACAAACCTAAGAATGTTTTTCAACCTAATGTAATAGAAAATAACAAATATGTTTCCTAGGCTATAAAAACAAATGTTACAGTGAACAACCAGCTCAGGAATTAAATATTTGTAGTTAAAATTGTATTTCATTTCATTCTTTGTGAGAAGCCCTCAATATTGTAAGGGCCTAATTAGAAAGGAATCAAGGGTGTTGGTGTAATTGTCCACTTGTCTAAAACTCCATACCATCTGGTGATTCTGTCTTAATTCATTTATATTATTTCCCAGGAAGATAAGTAAATTGTGCAGTTCCCATACATGATTCAGAACCATACAGTGATGACCAGCCTGTGATTTTGGAGTTAAATACATGTATAATTTCAGGCAAGAGTCCTTCATTCCTTTTTTTCAAAATATTTTATTTATTATTTTTATTTTATGTGCATGAGTGTATTACCTGCATGTATGTGAGTGTACCCGTGTCATGCAATGCCACGGATATCAGAAGAGAGAGGGCTTCGGATTCCCCTGGAACTGGAGTTAAGGACATTTTGTAGCTTCCATACGGGTGCTGGAAATCGAACCCAGGTCCTCTGCAAGAGCAGTCAGCGCTCTTAACCGCTGAGCCATCTCTCCAACCCCCATCCTTCATTCCTTTTGATTAAAACAAAAAGTGCCTGAAATATTCAAATTAGCTGTTGTGCTTGACACAGTTCATGAGGAAATTGTTAAATTTTCAACCTTAGCTTCCTCTTAAAGAAACTGCCTGTGAGACCAACACATCAGCTCTCATTCACAAAACATTAAAGTAGGTTGGTAATGATTTAAATTAGTAAAATGTATAGTTCTTTCACATAGAGATTACGTTAAGTGACATTTTAAGTGTCTAAGTAAAAGGACAGATTTTTTTTAGGGCAGAGAAGAGAAAGACAAAATGCAGATTAATGCCCACATTAAGAGATACATTACATCAATAAAGATATTTTTTTTCAAAGAACGCAGTCTTCTAATTGATTTAAAAATATCCGTTAACTATTTCAGAAAGAAACTATGGTCCATTCACAGTATTTAACCTCTACGAGGTCCTGTTGGCATTTCCATGATGAGTGACCCTGCCAGCACCCATAGTAGCTAGCTTAGTGTTCATTCACTAACAGTGTACAAGGGCTCCCTTCTTCCACATCAGCAGCATCATTGTTTTTCTTAATGACTTCCATTCTCACTGGGATGAGATAAAATATCAGGGTAGTTTTAATTTTCATTTCTCTGATGATTAGGGATGATAAATTTTTTTCATGTTTATTGGCCATGTGTTCCTCATCCTTTGAGGTCTGCCTGTTCATTTCATAAGCTTAATTACTGATTGGATTATTTGATTTCATGTTATTCAGTGTTTTGAGTTCTCTGTACATTCTAGGGGCTAATTTTCTACCAGACACATACCTAGCAAAGACTTTTGCTCATTCTTAGGCTGTGTCTTCACTCCACTAATGGTTTCCTTGGCTGCATGGAAATTTTTGATTTCGTGAAATCCTATTTATCAAATCCCAGCACTATAATCTGTGCACTAAAAATGCCATATGGAAGCCTGCTGTCTTGTAACCCAAATAAAAATAAAAAAGAAGGATTAAGACAAGAGAACACATGAAGTAAAAGTGAGGGGCTGCGCACAGAGCTGCAACTGCGTGTGGAGAAGTATGCACACACACACCATCCTCAGAGAGCACGGCCTTTGGGACAGTATAAGACTGGATAATATGGAGAGAGAAGGAATGTATATATAAAACATAATAAAGGGGTATACTACTAAGAAAGCTCTAAGTTGTGCGTGGTTTCGTGTAAACTAGCAAGACTAAATTCATCAGCATGCTTCTTGTACATTTCCTGAAATCATTTTATTTTGCTGCGTTTACCATATGTGCATTAAATACAGCACAAACAGCTTATAATAGGACAGGTCCAAGCAGTGTGAGAGTGCAAGAGATCTGGGAAAACAGAACAGCAGAGGTGGGAATACAGTGCTTAAAGGAACACTATCATGGTTTTAGATCTAATATATCCCTTAACAACTGTTAAATTCTTTACTGCATTCTGCATGGTTTTGAGAAATGATTGGATCTTGAATGCTCCGACATGTTTTTAATTGAATGGGCTTTTGTGAGGTGGTTGAAACTTTAGTAGGTAGGGCATGGTTAGAGAAAGTGTGTCATGAGGGTCTGCTCCTGAGAAGTAATCCTTGTTTCTGGCCTCTTGCTCTCTTTGCATGCTGACCACATTCAGGCAGAGTTTCTTACTCTCATTTGGCATGCTTCTGCTGCCAAAATGTTCTGCTTCCCCATAAACCCAAAGCCAGGTATACTAGCCAACCATGCTTTAAAATCTGAGATCATATGTCAAAATAAATCTTTTCTAACTAAAGTTCATCTACTCAGGTATTTTGTCACAGTGAAAGAAAACCTACTACCAATAAGACAGGATAAAATTTTGATAGCATAGTTCTCCATTTCAACATCCTACCTGAATTGATTCTAGAAAAAGGTAGACTCCCCCTTAGTTTTCCACATTGCAATATCATTGAACCCAGGATATAGAACTTAAATGAATAAAATCTGACTGGGAACCACAATTTATTACATTGATTATATATGGGAAAATGTCCTAGGCAACAGAGTCCTAAGTGCATTTTTGGAGCAGAAACCATTTTCAAATTGGAGACTGCATTTATTGACCAGCCATATACTATTTAGACAGAAACTAAGCAACATGGAAAGAGTTATAATTCCATGTCACATTATTTAAAAGCAGACATTCCATCAATAATAATAACAAAATAACAAAATGGAATGACTACTTACCCTCTGAAAAAATGAAAGCACTGAATTATACAAAACATTTAGTTTAGATATTATCATGGAAAGCATTCTATGAGTAAGGTCTCTCGGAATAGAAAATGCCCATTTGGTGCAATCAGTGATTGTGGCATATGCATAAGATGTAAAGCACCTATAGGAGCTGAATCAGATTTGTGATGAAAGTACCTGAAAAAAAGTAATTGTTACAGGATAATTTTACTGTTTGTACACATGTAAGAACTACTAAATTCTAGTTCACATTTTAAAAATTATAAGATTTTTTGGGTAAGCTGTGTATAGTATGAGTTATAATATGAAACAAGTTGAAAAAATGAGGAAGTGGATCTCAAATTTTCTCACATTCAAAACTTCTCTTCAGAAAGGAATGTCCAAACAGATAGGAAACATCAAGGTAGGTAACTGACTGCTTCCTTTCCTTTCTGTTCTGAATTTATCTGATTACCATGCCCTGACTCCAACTCAGAAGTCATACTTCTCTTGACTTTATATTCAGAAGCAACTATTATCGCCTTGAAGCTGCTCCTTTAAGGCTGTGCTTCTTTTCCCTCACTTTATTACTCCTATGACTAAAATCAAGACATGTAAATACTAGTGATTTTTAGACTCTCATGAAGACTACAAAGTTCATAGCAGAATCTGGGCTTCAGACTGTTGGGTCTTCCTTTCAAACGAACACAGGAAAGGTTAAACTATGAGCCATCTTGTGTGTATAGCCTAAGTGGTACCCAGGGTGTTTAAAACCTATTAGAAACAAATAGCTGTATCATATGGCCTGGCAGGACAGAGATCAGCTTGCTATCAGAGCCACAGGTTTAATAACGTGAAGGAAAATGAGTAGGGTCCTTCAAAATGTCAAAATACTTAGGAAAGGTAGCCTGGGTAAATGCCATTTTGAAGACTAATGGCAATAATTATGTTAGAAACCCAAACTTAATAAAACACAATAGCATTCATGATAGAGAGAAGAATATGTGGAATTATTATCTTCCTGATGAATGAGACACTTTCAGTCTGCAAATATTTCCATCATTACTTGAGGGTGATCTGCATTATAAACCTAACCATTGTTTCCAATCCCCTTGAGTTAGATTAATATGCATTATATCTTGCACCAGAAAGCAGTTTTGATTGACATAGGGAATGCCATTTGAACATGACCTTAACTCAGCGGTGACTAGTAACATTACTTTAGTTGTCAATATGAACTCTTATTGGCAGAATAGCAACCTATTCTTGTTCACAATCTGTCAGCTTCTTCTGAAGTCACTTAACTCAGGATCTGTGTGACAGGACTAATATCAGAGTCATTGACCTTCAGCAATTTTGTATGAACATAGTCGACAGGTATACTAGTCATAGGATATACAGATAATTGGATCGAAAAAATGAGTTTCTCTGTAAGATGAGTTCCCTGCCTGTTTTCACTGTTGATGGGTTAGATAAAAATTTTGTTGGTTTTTAAAGACATTTTGCCATCATGAAATATTGCAGAAATACTAAGCTAAAATCCCTCCAAACCTTGAGGCTGACTGTTTCATCTTTATTATTTTTACAAGGATAGCATAAATCAAGCAAGGAGATTAGTTCTATACCATAATATGAAAAATAAGGGTAGCATTTTACAGTATAGAAGGAATAGTGTTGAACATACAATATTAGCATATTTGAATATAATTTGCATATAGCTGCAATATTGTGGTGTGGTATACTTAGAAAGTCCCATCAAATATTTCACTAGTTTACCATTTCTGGGTATTAGACACTGAGTTGGGAAAACAATTTCCATTTGACACCATCTTACTGCTAAATCCATGATGTCGGCATTCAATGCCAGGTAGCACTAAAGTATTTCTAGCTATTTATTTACACATATCCAATTATGATTAGTAAATTAATCACACACAACCAAATGATGAGCACTGTGAATTTACATGCTTATGCATTGCTTTAACAGTGAAAACATGTTACAGCGTAGCAATGTGAACTCAGAGGCAGCAGTGCCCCTTCCTAGCTATGTGAACTTCAAAATATCAACGACCAAGTTAAAGCTGCTTCCTCATGTACAAAATGGGGATAATTAGGTCTTATGTCTCAGCACTGTTGTAGGATTTAGCGAGCTCATGCATCGGACTAGTAAGGGCTGTGGCTGTGCCTACCAATTGTGGGGTGTAGGGCGTGCTGCTTTCATGCTGCTGAGGTGCGTACTGTGTGTTTACCCATTTGTATTTCAAGTCAGGCCCAAGAAATCTAGTAAAGTAAGAAGAATGACATAATCGCATAAATTTCAATTTGGTTGGTACAGTTTGGGGGATTATCAGTTCTGTTCCACTGAAATTAATCCTTCACACAAAGGAAGTTTCCGTATGAGTTATCCTGAACAGTGCACATTTTTG
>NW_008350870.1:65115-67302 GCF_000622305.1 Nannospalax galili
TAACTGCCATTTTTCGCTCCATGGAAATGGGCAAATTGAACTCATGGGTCACCAATTTACTCACACAGTGTGTTTAGAAGTGTTGTGTAGAGCTTTCAAAACATTCCCTCATGGAGGGAGGGAAAGGAATAACCAGGCTCATGAATCTCACAAGAAACTCAGGAAACAGGAAGTTGAGGTCTCAATCCAAGCTTTGATAAGCAGTACACAATTGCTGGCCCAAGGAGACTCCAGTGATGCAGTTGCCTGAAAACTACTAGAGACTCCAGGGATGCAGCTTTCATGAGTCCTCAGCCATGCCAGGGTGGGCTTTTGTGGTACAGATGCCCAAGTCACCCCACTCCTATAAGCAATCCTCAGCCTCACCAAACTTAGCCTGGTGGAATCATTTCTTTTGTCTGGCATGTTCTATCTTTGTTGAATAAGAATTTTCCTGTTTCTCCCCAAGAGATGTCATCCAAGAGTATGGTAAATGTAATTATTACATGAGCTTTTTTTATTTTTTGAGTTTGAATGATTAACTACAGTAACACCCAAAAAATTTAGAAAATGTTCTCTAAAAGATATGTGTTCAATAAGCATTATTCATCATAAGTGAATAGCATAAAGTAGATAGGAATAATTATTTTTTTCTTTTACTCTCTACTTTGAAAAAAATCTAAATATATCTGTTCAGAGAATGCTCAATTTCATTCTGTGAAGTGGTCAAGACACCCTTACTGAATTCCTTAGATGAAAGCTCTGATGGTTTGTATGAAAATTTGTCTCATATGCTCAAGTATATGAAATCTTGGTCGTTTGCCAGTGCTGTTTGTGAAAGATCATGAAACCTTTAGGAGGTGTGACTTAGCTGGAGGACGCAAGTCACTGGGGGCAGGCTTTGAGAGTTCATAGCCTTGTCCTGCTTCTAGTTTGCTCTGTCTCTTGTGCTTGCTTGAGGATGTGAGTGCTATTCTGATCCTTCTGTCTCCTACCATGATGGACTCTTACTAGGGCCATAAACAAAATGCTTGCTTTATAACTTGCTTTCATCATGGTGTTTACCACAGCAACAGGAATGCAACTAATTGAAGAGCCAAAAAGAGTTGGTGACTATTTGCTTGTGAATCCAGTCTTTTAGGAGCAATGGAGAACATAATTATTGAAACTTATTTTTCATTGCACGGTATTCTTTCCATTTCAAAAGGCACTTTCAATAATTATAGACGTTAGGATAGTAATGTAGCTCCCAGGGAGTCTGAGATTCTGGGTTCAGTCCCTGGGATAAGAAACACAAAGAGAAACAGAATCATAGCTGTAAGCATCGTATCTGGTAAATGATACGTGTAGTTCTCATAGTCAGAGTGACTACTCCTATTTTTTCAGTTATTAGAGAATACATTTCCAGTGAAAGGGAACTTTTGGGGTCTTTGGGGTTTTCTTTTGTTTTCTTTTTTAAATAAATAATTTATTGAGAATTTTATACATGTATATAAGGTGTTTTGATCAAATCCACACCCACTCCTTCCCTCCAACTCCTCCTATATCTCCTCATCACTTTTGTTTTTGATAACTTCATGTCCTGTTTCTTCTTCTTTAATTTTTTATCGGGCTTTGGCTACTCTAACATTCCCCCTTCTGAAGAGGTATCCATAAATTCTTTTAAGGATTAGATAAAGGCTCCCAAATATTTTCAACATTTTTGGACTTTGGAATGGAGTATGTTGCTATGAGGTCCAAGGACATTGTGAGTTTTAGCCAAGACACTAGCTACATTTCTTTGGGGTCTTTTTACCCTAACTTTGTAGTGAATTCTTACACCCTATTCTTATCACGCCATCCTCTGAAGGGGTTACCCAAATTGCCAGTAGGGAATAGGGACACAGATCACCCTGGCTTCTTCCAAGCTGAACAGGGACACAGGGTGAGGCAATTGGAGCACCCCTTCAGTGGGTCTATATAAAAGACTCCCAAATTGTGTGACTCTCTTATCTCTAAGGGGAAAAGAAAGCCCTTGAATCCTGAATAGAAGTAAAGGAAAGAGTAATTAGCATCACAAGTTCTCAACAAGTTCCAGAGCTAGGATATATCTCTTTCAAAAGTGGCTGTACAATTTAGGTTCACAGTTGAATTCATAGTTATACAATATTGAACTCTGTAAAAACCCTGTAAGACATAAAATTGAATGAGTTTTTAACCTTTAAAGAA
>NW_008350870.1:67409-74293 GCF_000622305.1 Nannospalax galili
TTACTAGTCTAATTCAGTTATACTCAGAACCTTGGCACCTGAATGGATATAAAGCCATCACGTAGATTTCAATGATAATGTTTATCACCTCTACTAGTTAACATAAAGTAAATTTTTATGCTTCCTCCTCAAATGTCTTTTTTCAAATTTGTTGATTTGTTGTGTGTGTATATCAAACAGAATATCCTAAACAACTTATTCATCTATATACCCATTCCTCAAATGGCACCCTCCCATACCACTTCCCAGCTGGAGCCCATATACTTTATCACCCCTGTTACTATCCACTGTGTTGTGGGCACCCCCAGCCATTCCCTGGTGCTTGCCCATCTGCTGAATCTAGTCAGCCTATCTAGAGATCCTTGTTTTAAAAAAGAGCAGCTGTTCCTCATCTAGCAACAATCAGTTGTCAATATTCCTTTAGATAAGATTTGGGTTTGCTGTTAATTTTCACAGTTCTATGATGGGTAGCTGTGAGTCTTTTGGGCCACCCTGGCCAATAACTTAAAAGAGGGTATCTCTGATCTGGCATTGTCTCATGTTATGTAGCCTTTAGCTATAAACATGGATTCTTAAAAAGTTATACTGACCCAATTAATCTTTGGTTATACTTTCCTTTTGAGTGTTTAAGATCTTAGAATTGGCCCAATTTAGGCCCCTACAATAAACCAATTTATTTTTATTCTTAAGGTCATTTGAGGATTTTTTCCTTGGGGGTAACACGTGCTTTGGAGGAGCCCCTGGCTCCTTTCTTTTACCATTTCCGTCTATGTGAAGGTAAGCCAAAAGTCCAACTCAACCATAGCTGGTTTCTATTAGAAGCATGGAGGAAATGTTTCCTCTGCGTTGACCCTCCTCTTTGTAGATTGGACACTGGTTCAAATCCATCTGGTGGGGTCTCCACAGCTTCCTTGATCAAGAAAACAGGTGACTCACCACAGTTACAGGACATTTTGAAAGATGCTCATAGTCCCCTGGAAATTAGTCGACCTAGGAGTGAAGGGAGAAAAAACTGTCCTTTATATCCCTCTGTCCAAATTAGTATAGGCCTCATAGTATGGCTGTTAAACATCCAAGAAGGATAGTTCCACCAGTCTGGTACTTTTAATTACCATGTGCCATGTAATGTAGATAAAGCGAGGGCAAAGACCAAATGTTCTTAGATAAATCTTGCCTAGATATATATTATATTCCTTGAGCAGCTGTATGTATACTTCATCAGTAGGTTGTTGGATTAATATGGTTCCCTCTGGTTTTTTAAAACTAGCTAGGCATTATTTTTCTCACACATTGTCTAATCCTTCCACCATGGTTTCTCCATTTAAGGTACCCCATTTTTCTCATTTCTCCCTTAATAATACCCTTCTCCTATGGTCCCACCTTTCTTGAGTTCCTTCTTTCCCTTTATCCCCTAGGTTCCTTGTATAACGTTCCCCCCTTAAAATAACCCCATCTTTATCCATATCTCTCTTATTAACACACGTTTCCTACTGCTCTTCTTATTCAGATTCATCTTTTCCTTTACCTCCCTGGTTCCTTCTCATTATCCTCTGGTTATGCCTGGATACATAATCATTTATCAGGATTTCTTGCTAGGATATACATATGAGGGGGAATGTACATCATTTTTTTGTTTTGTTTTGTTTTGTTTTCTGAGTCTGTGTTATTTTACTTAGTATAACAGATTCTAGTTACATCTATTTACCTGAAAATTTCATGATTTCATCTTTCTTTACTGCTGAGTAAAACTCCATCGCATAAATGAACCACATTTTCATTATCCTCTCATCAGTTGAGGAACACTTAGGTTGCTTCCATCTTAAAATGGTTTTAATTTGCATTTCCATAATTACTAGTGATGTTGAACACCTTTCAAGATGCTTCTTAGTCATTTTTATTTCTTCTTTTGAGACTTCTCTGTTCAGTTCCTTTTCCAATTTTTGAATTGGCTTACTTCCTTTCTTGATTCTTTGTTTTTGAGTTTGTTATATATTTTGGATTTTAAACCTCTGTCAGATGTCTCGCTGCTGAAGATTTTCTCCCATTCTGTGGGTTTTCTCTTCACTTCCTTGGTTGCTTCTTTTGATGTACAGAAGCTTTTTATTTTAATGAGGTCCACTTGTTGATTATTGACCTTGTTTCCTGGGCAGTTGATGCCTGGTTTAGAAAATCCTGTCCTACACCTATATCTTGTAGGTTATTGCCAAAGTTTCCTTCTAACAGTTTCAAAGTTCCAGGCTTCACATTGAGGTCTTTGATCCATTTGAAGTTGACTTTTCTCTAAGATGAAAGATAGGGGTTTAGTTTATTTCTTCTACAGGTGGAGATCCAGTTTTGCCAGCACCATTTGTTGAACATGCTGTCTTTCCTCCAGTGAATGTTCTTGGCCCCCTTTGTCATATATCAGGTGGCTGAAATTGCATTTGCTCATATTTGGGTCTTCAATTTTGTTCCTGCTCTTGCAGAGGGCCCTAGTTTGGTTCCAGTCACACCCTTTGGGCAGCTTACAACCTAGTGTAGTGCTAGGGGATCTGACTCCCTCTTCTGGTCTCTGTGGGCAGCCACACACACATGTGTATACACAGACTTAGGCACCCACACATGCACATAAAAACTGCTACTACTACACTACTACTTGTACTACTAGTACTACTACTACTACTACTACTACTGCTACTACTACTGCTGCTGCTGCCACTGATGCTATTAAATATTTAAAAATAGTCTCTGCCTAAAGTGATTTTCAGTGAGATTACCCTCTTCACTGTCTGGCTCATATGGCACATGACTTCTCAATAACCCCAGTGATAGGGAGAACCATCTCATGCCGAAAGACCCAGGCAACCTCATGCAATTGGTGATTTGAAAAGACACGTTTAGATTGCGTTGAACTTGAGAGCCACAAACTACTGACAGGTCACTTACTGCTCCTTCTTTTCTTTGTTTTTTTAAATAAATAAGTACATGTATATAAGGTGATTTGATCAAATCCATGCCTACTCCCTCCCCTCCAACTCGTCCCATATTGCCCCATCACTTTTTTTCTGATAACTTCATATACTTTTTCTTCTTCTTTGATTTCTTTTTTTATGGGGCTTTGACTACTCTAACATTCCCACCTTCTGAAGAGGTAACCCTAAAAATTTTTAAGGATTATATAAAAGTTCCCAAATACTTTTGACATTTTTGGCCTTTAGAACAGAGTTTGTTACTAACAGTTCCAAGGACATTTTGTCTTTTAGCCAAGAAACTGGCTACTTTCTTTGGGGTCTTTTTACCCTAACTGCCTAGCCAGTTCCTGCTGCCAACTTCTGAAGGGATTACCCAAATTTCCAATAGGGAATAAGGACACAGACTGCTCTGGCTTCTTCCATGCTGAACAGGGATGCAGCGTGAGGCAATTAAAGTACCCCTTCAGTGGGTCTAACTAAAAGACTCCCAAATTGCATAACACATATCTCAAGGAGGAAAAGAAAGTCTTTGAATCATGAATAGGAAATGTGAAGGAGAAGTAAAGGAAAGAGTAATTACATAACAAGTTCTAGACAGGGAACTAGAAAAAAGTCAGAACAGGGAAATTTTCAAATATTCATATGAGAGTCCAATGGAATTTCTTGACAAGGGCTTCTGAAAGCATCCCTCTATTGGGTTCCACCTCATTTTTTTTTCCAATGCTGAACTCCTGAGTGATGGATTCAGATTTGCTTTCAGGTACTTTGATAGCTGTTAGAGTAGTGAGAATCAGTGTCAGTTCCCTCTCAAAGGCTCCTAGAGAGGGGGAAAATCAAATGTATACATCATTTTAGAACAATTGCTGGTTGTCTCCCTTAGCTACAGGTGGACACTACAGTATTGGAGACCAAGATTTGAAGTCTTACATCTGAGCAGCACTTTCTGGTTAGGAACAAAATCATTAATGAGAAACAATTGTCTAAATAACTTTTTATATAGATTTAAGCCTAATGTCTGGGAAGAGTAATCCCTTGAACTCATAAAGAAATATATTGATGACTTTACTCTTTGGTTATACTTTCTTCTGGGTGTTTAAGTCCATACAGTTGGCCCAAATAAATCAATTTATTTTTACACTTAAGATCATTTGAGGATGTGTTCCTCAGGGGTCACATGAGCTTGGGAGGAACTCTTGGCTACTTTCTTTTACCAGTTCCATCTATGTTAAGATAAGTCAAAGGTCCTGCTCAACCATCTCTAACTTCATTTGGAAGCATGAATGAGATGTTTCTTCTGAGTTGACCCTCCTCTTTGTAGACTGGAGATTGGTTCAAGTCCATCTCTCTGAACAAGGACAGGTGACTCTCCACAGTTACAGTACATTTTGAGCAATGTTCCTTAGTCCCCTGGGACTTAGTTGACATTTGAGGGCAAGGGGTAAAATCTATCCTTTAAGTCCCTCTGACCATATTAGGATAGGCCTCAAGCTATGGCTGTTAAACATCCAATAAGGTTAGTTCCATGAGTCTGGTACTTTTATTATCATGCCCTTATGTTGATAAGGCTTCGGTAAAAAAAACCAATATTCTCAGATAAACTCTGACTAGATATATATTTTGTTCTTTTAGCTAGTTGACTAAACTATGACCATAGACATTTTAAGATTGTGTGTATGTTATTTTTGTTTCATCATTTATACATAATTAAAAAACCAAAATAGAGCTTCATCAGTTGCTTAGGCTTTCTCATTTTTTTTCTATTTAAGAAAATATCCCCATTCCCCTATTCTTTTAACATTTTACATTCTAGTTTTCTTTCTTTCTTTTTAAAATAATTATGAAATGCAATAGCATTAACAAATAAATTTTCTGTCTGTTCTGACTTATTTTCCTGGGTATGCTAAGCAATGCTTATTCCCTTTCAGGCTCTAGGGCCAAACCAATATTTGATTAAAGTTTTACTGGGGAACCAGTGAATTTATTGAGCTTATTTACCAAGATAACTGAGGGGTTGCTGAGGTATATGTATGACATAAGGGTATGCACACTGGAAAGCCTTGACCAAGCATGGGTCATGACTTCTCTTCCTAGCATTCCCAGATTGTATATTTTAGCCCTCCCCAAATCCAGGAGGTCATGTGTGATTAGGGTCAAATTACATTTAGTTGGCTGGGAGGAGTGGCTGGATAATGTGGTGAGGTCAAATAACCCTGCTTAGCCCTCCTTTAATGAATGAACACAACCATCAACAACCCAACTGTGATGATGTTTAGTGATCAGGCTCAGCTGAAGTTATGATGATGGTAGTTATTTCATGCAGAAAGGACTGCTATATAGCATCATCTTATTAAAAAGACTTCAAATTTAAAAGGATTTGGTGCTAGGATCCACATTTGATGATAAACATATGTCATTTGTTTTTCTGAGTCTGTGTTACTTCACTTAGTATAACAGTTTCTAGATCTATCCATTTACCTGAAAAATCATTATTTCATCTTTCTCTAATGATGAGTAGAACTTCATTGTGTAATCATGCCATATTTTTGTTAACCACTCATCAGGTGAGGGGCACTTATGTTGCCTCCATGTCTTAGGTATTGTGAAAAGAACAACAACAAACGTGGGTATACCAGTGTCTCTACAATAGGATGAGTCCTTTGGGTATAAGCCAAAAAATGGTATAACCAGGTCATATGGTACGTTAATTTGTAGTTTTTTAAGAGTACTCCACACTGTTTTCCATAGAGGTTGCACGAGTTTGCATTCCCACCAGCATTGAATGAGCATTTCCCTTTCTTCACATCCTCACCAGCATTTGGTATCATTTGTTCTCTTGATCCTGGCAGTCTAATTGGGGTAAGGTGATACCTTAGGGTGGTTTTAATTTTCATTTCCTTAATTACTGAAGATGTTGAACACTTTTTGAGATGTTTCTTATCCATCTTTGTTTCTATATTTGAAAGCTCTCAGTTTAGATCTTTAGCCCATCTTTTAATTGGGTCATTTGGTTTCTTGATTCTTTGTTTTTAAGTTCTTTATATATTCTGGATGTCAAACCTGTGTCAGATGTGTCTCTGGCGAAGATATTTTTCCCATTCTGTGGGTTTTCTCTTTACTTTTTTGATTGTTTCTTTTGCTGTACAAAAGCTTTTTATTTTAATGAGGTTGATTACGGACCTTAATCCCTGAGCAATTGCTGTCCGATTTAGAAAATCCTTTCCCATACCTATATCTTGTCAGTTAGTGTCAATATTTTTTTCCAATAGTTTCAGGGTTTCCAGTTTCACATTGAGCTCTTTGATCTATTTGGAGTTGACTTTTGTGCAAGGTGAAAGAAAGATCTAGTTTCATTCTTCTACGGGTGGAGATACAGATTTTCAGAACCATTTGTTGAAGATGCTATCCTTCCTCCATTGTGTGTTCTTGGCACTTTTGTCAAATATTAGGTGGCTGAAATTGCGTGTACTCAGGATTGGATATTCAATGATATTCCATTGATCTATGTGTCTGTTTTTGTGCCAGTACCATGCTATTTTTATGACTATGGCTCTGTAGTATACTTTGAGATCTGTTATAGTAATCTCCCCAGGTTGCTCTTTGTGATCAGGGTTGCTTTGGCTATCTGGGGTATTTTTTGCTTCCATATTAATTTAAGGGTGGATTTTTTCTAATTCTGTGATGTATGTGATAGAAAATTTGATTGGGATTGCATTGAATCTACACACTGCTTTTGGTAGGATGGTCACTTTCATAACATTAATTCTTCCAGAAAGGAAACTTCTGTTTTGCTTGGCTTTTTGGTATTTATGAGGTGTTTTATATATTGTAGAGCAGAATTACTATCAATTGTCCTAGAAGGCAAATTCTAAGGAAATATACTAGCTTATATGATGGAAAAAATGTTTATTTTTGATATATATATAGCTATTATAT
>NW_008350870.1:74375-74981 GCF_000622305.1 Nannospalax galili
TGGTTGTTACTCCACAAGCCAGTTACCTATTTCATGAGGTCACCTGTTAAAAAGATCTCAAGGAACTGAAAATTTCTCTTTCAGTTGTCTATGAGAAATCTATAAACTTTTAAATAAGGTTTGTGAAACATTGTGGCATGTCGCCAGTATGATTCTTCAAACTTATTTCCATTTATATTTAAGCTGCTTTAATTAAATGTTCATTGTGGATAAGAAATCAAACATATCTAATTTATCACAAAATTTCAAGTTTATGATTTCAGATTAATACAGTTTGATAGTTCTTGCTACTAACAGAAGAAACAAATTTACACAATAGTCTCCAAGACTTCTATTATTACACAGAATAAAACTAATGTGCAGTTACTAGAATAATACCATATAAATTCACATATAATTACTGACCTGGCAACGAAGTCTGGAATCTCAAACAAAAAGAGCTACTATTTAATTTTACATAAAATCAGTACTAATCTTTGACATATAATTTCATGTACATTTTTTTTTATTCTGAAATTTTTATATTTGGTAATCTTAAACTCTTTTCTCACAAAAATACACTTTATTATTTATACATATTCATAGTATATTTTTAATTTTTAATTG
>NW_008350870.1:75072-89121 GCF_000622305.1 Nannospalax galili
AACAACAAAAATCCACTAAAAGAAATGAAAGGAGGTGAATTGTAATTATCTAAAATTATTATTTTATTAATTACCATAAATTAATGTTTACCAATGAATTAATTCAAGTTGTCTTCTGTTTTTTATTTCATTTTGAGTGTTAGATATTTTTACCTATTGCCCTTTTGTTAATGATTAGAAATTAGATTTGGGAATAAAGTTATCAAGATTAAGGAAATAATTTAGATCATTATAGTACATATTATATAAAACTATTATTTTACATTGTACATTATATATTTTACATGTGATATACTTTATTGAATAATCTACTCATTTAAAATAATGATAGAGAAAATCAAAATAGATTATATTCATCTGAAGTACCTAAATTGATATGAAATTATATGTATCATAATTATATCTGTATATATACAGATGCATAACACAAATTATTTAACAACTACTGGATTTTAGTGATGACCCTGTCACTTGTAAAAGACCATTTGGAAAGGCTGGTTTTAAGTGGAAAGTTCAAACTTTTTTATTAATAATCAAATCTGTCTTAAACAGTTTTTCATATGTACCAGTATGTATTGACCACACTTAATTCTACCTCACTATGACCCATGTCAACCTTCTTTTCTTCCTACAAATCTCCTTTCCAGGCTGATAACATTTTAAACTTATAATGAAATGTCATGATTTAAATGTGGTGGAATGAATTCTAAGGTCACAATTTAATGTTTTAATTTATTCATAACAACCTAGTTTCAAAGTCTTCAGTTACCTTAACGTGGGAAAATGAAATCATATGAATTTTCAATCACTAGTTTTATGTTTGTATAAATAAAAAGAATCAATTTAGCAATATTCTCGCCTTGCTCTTCATATCTTTCTAAGATGGTATGAATACTTCAATACTTGAAACCTCTAAGCACATATTATTCTTTTCTCCATACAATGTTGACCACAATGACTTCTGATCAAAGTCCCAACCCCTAATGGCTTTTGACCATATCTAAGACTCCCAAATGTATCTATAGCTGACATGTCCCCTGCTTTTTAGATGCCAAATAAGAGTTGTTGGCTTTTCTTCACCCGATAAATCATATTTCCACAAATGCAGGTGGAATAATGAACATTTTATTCTCTCCCACAGAAGATTACTTGGCTATTTAGGGCTTGTCAATATGAATATTGAGTTCTTTAGGCTCTCCTTTGCCTCTGTGAACCTAGAAACTGTTTTTAAATATAAAAACATGAATTTACATCTATCTTTCAAATATATAAGCACTCCACTAAAAGAAATATTCAGAGAAGTCTACAGTTGTTACTTTGATACCTGATAAACAGCATTAAGATCAAGTAATTAAACATCTATGGACTTGGGGAACAATCCTATTTAATACTTGAAAGTGTTACTCTTAAACATTAATAAAATGGCATATAAATATCATTAAAATTACATATTATGGGGCCTGGTGAGAGGTCTCAGCAGCTAAGAGCACTGGCTGCTCTTCCAGAGGACCAACCAAGATGCGATTCCCAACACCCACATGGTGGCTAACAACTGTCTGTAACTCTAGTTCCAAGTGATAGGGTGCCCTCCTCTGACCTATGTGGCTATTGCACAACATGGATGCACTTATATACATGCAGGCAATACACTCATACATATAAAATACAAATAATAAAGAAAAGTTATTTTAAAAAATAAATGATATATTATGAGTTAATTGGCAAATCATTCTGCTATATATAAATTCAAAGGAATGAATTATTAGCAATACTTGTATTGGTTTAAATGACTAAAAATACATAGATAGAAATATAATACTAACAAACAAGTGTAATTTGCTTTTCAGGAGAGATTTGGGTAATTTTTACAATATTGTAATATTTCCTAATTTTTGCTTTTGAAATATATGTAAAATATTAATTATTACAATAAGAATTACTATTTGCTTGTACTATTTGAATGCTATCTAAACAGAATTATACAGCTTATATTACTGAAAAGATAAAACATTGAAGTGCAAACATCAAAGTGGAACAAATTAAAAGGCAATTTTTTTTTTAATGAACTAGAGTCAGATAAAATTTTGGCATCTAGGAACAATGGAGAGTGGAGGAAGATTATAAAATGTGGCAGTTTAAAATGAATCTTTGATCTCCAAGACATACTGAAGCCTTTGTCTATAGGCACACTAATTTGAGAATTCTGACATGAATTTTATCAATAAATGCTGTGACTCGATTTTATACTTCCTTCACTTGTATGGTTTTCCGCAAATAATCCTTAGCTCAGTAGAATTATGATGTTGTTGCTTTGTCTAGCAGCTCATGTAGTTGTTTTCAGAACAACTGAACAATAGCTGTTGTATTCTCTTACATTTTGAGGAACCCTCCCAACGCCCCCCTGCCACACAGGTTTCCAAAAGCTGGGTTGCTTTTCCCCAACTTTTCAGCTTTCTAAAATATTACACATTTTTCATGTCATAGATCCAAGATTGCATCTTTAGAACCCACTGCTTCTGCTCGAAGTTATGTCAGTAAAATCTAAATTTTGTTCAGTATTTATTCATCAACACAAAAACATTTTTCTCTCAGATTACTTTTTAAACTTTTTCAGTTGTGATTTTTCATTTAAAATCAATGTTTGGGTAGTAAAAGGAAATTTGATGGCAAGCAGCATTAATGAGTTATATGAAGATGAATTAAATTGTATAATATTAGACAGCCATGGTGGCATAGGCCTTTAGTCCCAGCATTCTGGAGGCAGATCTCTGTGGGAGCAAAGCAAGTCTGGTCTACATATGAAGTTCCATGTCAACTGAGGCTACAGGAAGACCCTGTCTCAAAAAAAAAAAAAAAAAAAAAAAAGAATAATTTTTGTTTATTTTTGTTTATTATTGTTTAAAGGCAAGCTAGTTTGTCAACTAATGTAAAGTACATCATTCTGTCAAAAGTGGGAAAAGATTATATAACACCAAGCAAAGAATATTTTTAATAATTCAATTTCAATTTTTTTATAGTTGAATGCATACATAAGCATACACATATACACACAAATGGGGGAGGGGCGACCTTGAGACATAAAGCATTTCTTGAGTATTAGAGGGAAGACTGTACCTTTAAATTTTTTAAATTTATTTTAATTATTTACTTTTCTTTTATGTGTATAAGTGTTATGCCTGGATAACATTTGTTAATTCACCCATGTCACCCATGTCACGTAGTGCCCAAGGAGGACTTAAGAGGGCATCAGATCCCCTGGAACTGGGGTTAAAAATGATTGCTACCTGCCATGTAAGTGCTGGGATTCAAACCCAGGTCTTTCGCAAGAGCAGTCAGTGCTCTTAAACTACTAAGACACCTCTTCAGCCGCAAGTTTTTGATCAGTTCGGTTTGAGTTTAAAGAGAAACAAGAGCTTAAAGATGAAGAGAGAAGAAACAATGTGGTCATTACCTCTATATTGCCCTACAAATTTGAGGGAAAGAAAGAAAAGCCAAAAAATATTTAACTGATGTGAAGACAAACAAATGGAAAATGATCTGTCGCATGCATTCCTGCAGTACACAGTCAGAAACATGAGAGGAAAGAGCAGTGATCCACAATGGCACAACTTTTAGGGCCATTCTTATGAAACATAGGTAAATGTGTCTCTATAAGTATGGCCAAAAGAAAATGCAATATTTTGTATCCTATAATATAATCTTAGTTTTATTTTGAAGATAATGCTTCCTAAATGCACTCTGTATGTAGTTAGAATGTTTTATAGCTTTAATAGGTAAAATAGTATACTGTTCAGAAAACATACACATTGAGTATAATTTCAATTAAAATAGGGTAGATTTTATGCTTTTTATATTTGTTTAAAAAAATCTTCCTAAATAACCTGGGAAATAGTATTATTGAATTTCATACCCTGTATTTTGAACATACTCAGACCCTCTCCCCAATCTAAATAAATACCTTACTACTCCATGCCCCCAGACTTCATGTCTTCTATTATTTTTAGTTTTTAAAGGCCTACTAAGTCTAATTTGTGTTCCCCCAAATGCTCTTGGTGTGGCTCCATCCCTTGGAGCCTGGTCAACCTACCTGGCATCACAACCCTAAAGAAAATGAAGTCTTCTCCCAGCTGTCATCCATTGTCAATAGAGTCTCAGGAAGGGCTTGGCTTATTGCCCTCATTCACCATCCACTGTGTAGTTCATTATTTTGAATATAAAGCTATATTACATTTTACTCTAAGACTTTTCTGTCTTCATGGTACATTTTCTTTGTGATTTCTTTATATAATTTTATTTATCAATTCTATGAATAAGGAGGGCAAATCTATTTTTTACTCAAAAATTCTCCTAATAATGAAAATTGTATTTATAAATGTCCCAAGTTATCTCTAGTGTTATATGCGACAACTGTTCTAAACATTTTTCCACCTCTATAAATTGAGATCACACTGGAGCCCATCTACTGCTCTGTTACTGTTCCCTTTGTTACACTTAATAAACCTGAGAGAGCCAGAGTGGGGGGTAAGCACTCATTGAAATGGCATATGATGGGAAATATGTGTTCACTCTTCTTTCCAAGTGATTCCCTCTTCTCCCACCACTAACACAAGAGGTAAAAACAAAAATAGCTTACTCTACTGTGTGGGAAGGGACAGACCTTTCACAAAAACACTTAACCATTGCTTTTATCCAGAAATTAATTATTCACAGCATTAGTCTCTCTGAAAGATTAGCTTACATTTGTGTCTTCACTGCAAGTTCTTTAAATGGTTTTGGAGAATTTAAGAGGTGTGAACACAGCTCAGTGGTGCAGTGCATGTCTCCAAAAGTTCAGTCCACAATACTCATCCTGCAAAAAATAATATTGGTACCCATGCCCACTGACCAGCTAACTTCTCATTATTCCAGGGCTCATAACTAATCTGCTTAGATAGTTAGACCCCCTCATACTGTCCCTATTCCTGACTTTGGCCTAAACCCCTCCTCCTCATTCTGCTTGAGACCTCTGGTCAGATATTGCCCACCTGGTCTTGATCCTCCTGCTCTGGCACCAGGTGGATTCTTACTGCTCCAAGGCTTACATCTTCTCTGCTTAGCTGTTAGGACATCCCCACACTGTCCCATCCCAGTCTTGGGCCTAGGCCCTTCTCATTCTCTTGCTTGAAAGCTCAGGATTCGACTGCCAAAACCTGAACTCTGGATCAACATATACTCTAATTGGGACTCGTCCCCTTTGCCCTGCTGGAGAGCTCGTCACTAGAATGCCTGGAACCTCCCTGTCCTGTCAGTAAAAAATCAAAATAGAGACCCTGAAGTACAGACCAACTATCTATTTATACCTGATAAGAAAGCAACCAAGCTACACCAATAATATAGAATGAATCAAACTTAAACTAAACAGAGGCAGAATGGAATTTCCTATCAGACATAAAACCAATGGAAGAAATTCATATGCCAAGGCCACAATATAAAAACACAATGAATAAGCAAGATATGTCCCCAACAGAATCAACTAATCATACTGACATGTACTATAATGGGAATGACCCAGAAAAACCCTAGGGTATGATTATAAATATGATCAAATAATTCAGTAATTTTAAAGCACATAAACAAAACAAAAAATTAAGAGTATGGAAATAAACCCCTGACTAAACCTCAAGAAAATACAAATACATGGCTGAATGAAATGACACACACTATTCAAGGCATGACAAGTGAATTCACAAAAGAAATAGAAATGTTGAAGCAAACTTTTGCTGGAATCAAGATGGAACTGAAAAAAAATCACTAAGCCTCAACAGGAGAAAGCCTTACAAGCAGAAAGAATGAAATGGAAAGCAGAATATCAAGACTGGATGACAAAGTTGAAGTTAGCTGCTCAAGCAAAGAATATGAAATTTTTCTTTCTAATATTTTATTATTATTATTTTATGTGTATGATTGTATTGCTTGCATGTATGTGAGTGTACCTGTGTCGTGCAATGCCACGAAGGTTAGAGGGCTTTGGATTCCACTAGAACTGGAATTAAGGACAGTTTGTTGCTGCCATGTGGGTGCTGAGAATTGAACCCGGATCTTCTGCAAGAGCAGTCTATGTTCAGTGATTACACTGAGCCATCTGTCCAGACCCAGAAATTTTTCTTTTTAAAACTGGAACAGAATATGCTAGAAATGAAGGAAACTGTGGAAAAACAAGATCTACACATCATAAGCATAGCAGAAGAATGACCAAATAGTCAAGAGAACAATAGGAGAAAACTTCTCTAAATTAATTAAAGACATATGTACACAAATACAAGAATCACTTAGAACACCAACTAGAAAGGACCAGAAGAGAAATTCCCTCTAGCATATGATAGTAAAAGCACTACTTCTACAGAACAAAGATAAGGTACTGAAAACTGCAAGAGGAAAACAAAAAGTTATATATAAAGCAAAACCACCCATCGGGAATTACAAATGAGAGTTCAATGCAAATTATGAAAGCCAGAAGAGATGGAGCACTGAATTCCATGTTCTAAAGGACCACGGATACCTATCCAGAATACTTTGCCCAGAAAAACTGTCCCTCACAAAGGAGAAAGAAAAATCCTTCATGATCCAAATAGACTGAAAGAACTCATGTCCACCAAACCAGGTCTATAGAGAATATTCAAAGCAATACAAAGGACTCGAGAAAGAAATGACCATACCCAAGAGGATGCAGAAAGAAAACAAATGAAAGTATAAAGTATGAAACACAAAAGAAAACTAAGAACACAAAGGTAAAATAAAATGACAATAGCTAATCCACCTTTCAATAACTATAATTATCAATGACTGCAATTACCCAGTCAAAAGACATGAGTGTGCTGAATGAATTAAGAAATAGAATCCATCTATGTATTTTCCACAAGAAGCTCATATCATCACCTTAGGGTGAAAGAATGTCAAAATAAATGTATTCTGAACAAATGACAATAAGAAACAAATAAGAGTTGCTATGCTAATATCTGTCAAAATAAGACTTCAAGTTAAAATTAACCAGAAGAGATAAAGGTCACTGAATTCTAATCAAAAGAAACTTGGATTTCAACCAAGAAGATATCACAATCATAAATATATATATATATATATGCACAAATTCATGTGTACTTACGAACTTACAGCAGTGATAACAGCATGCACAAGACTCATGCAAAATCATACCAGAAAATACAGCATAGAGCTGGTGAAATGGGTAAGAAGCTCAACCTTAGCTGCGGAACAATTGGAAGCTGGTCACCGCTGTGTGTGAAGCAGAGTTCTTATTTATGGGAGTGACACTATATAGGCTGACCAGGTTCACACTGAGATACATCTAGGGACACAAACTTGACTCAATATGCCTTAACATATATGACAGAATGTATAAAATCTGGTGGCGGTGAGGGACTATGGGAGGTGCGGATAGGTGAGAGAATCTAAATCTGATCAGGATGTATGAAATAGAAAAAAAATCAATAAATAATTTGAAAAAAAAACAGAAATAGTAAGAAACAATCAAAGAACAGAAGTAAAGAAAGAAAAGGAAGGAAGGATATCATTCACTGGGAGGCAGCGTTGCTCAACAGGTAGAGCACTTTTTCCATGCCTATAAAGACTGGCATTTGGGTCCCCAAAAGCAAAATGGGAATGACACTCCTGCTATAATCCCATCACCCTTAGGAGATGGAGACAAGAAAACTCTTAGAGCAAGTTGTCTATCCGAACTAGCCTGAAAAGTGAGCTCTGCCTACAGGGAAAGATTTGCCTCAATACACATGGTAACAGGGACTAAGGAAGACACCTGAGGTCAATCTCTGGCCTTCAAATACAACACAAGTTACGCAAATGCACACACATGTGTACCTACACAATTACCCCCACCATTTGTGTTCCCAAACAAGTGAACATGCAAAAGCATAGCACACACATACAAACATGCAAAAACCAAAAGCATGTGAAATTCAAGACGTGAAGGTGATCTGGCCAGGTATTTGGTTGTCTAATTGATACCCAGGGTTGGTTTGGCTCTTCTGAGTAGCTGAGCAGGTGACCATTTCTCCCTCAGTGCTCCATATGCATCCCTTCTAAAGCTACACACTGGGTTGAAGAGGCTGACTTTCTTTGATAAAGGGAAAATATCCTTGGGTCAAGAGCATACAAGTGATTGTGTTCCCTGCTAGAAAGAACAAACAAGCAAGATTTTATACAATATAAAATTTTAGCCACCTGTGGTGACACATGCCTTTAATCCCAGCACTGGGGAGGCAGAGGCAGGCAGATCTCAGTGAGATCAAGGCCAGCCTGGTTTATAGAGTGAGTTCTAGGCTGGCTGGGGCTATGGAAGCTATGAGAAGCCATGTCTGGGAAAAATATATGTGTTTTCATGTATACATATATGAATAGTAAAAGAGGGAAGTTGTATGCTTTTTTCCAAGTGAATGTGCAGTACAAATGTAAAATTCTCTTTTCAAATTTTATTTTTATGTATTGTGCAAAGCCTCAGAAGTCAGAAGAGAGCATCAAATTGCCTGAAACTGGAGTAATAGACAGTTGTTAGCCTCCATGTGGATGCTGGGAATTGAATCCAAGTCCTCTGCAAGAACAGTCAGTGCTCATAACCTCTGAGCAAAATGCAAAATTCTTACAGAAATAGCCACATTTATAAGCTATTAACACATTGGTATAAATATATTCACATAAATAAAATTTTCAGGGACAGGTATTTTTTATAAAAACCAGACTCAATTAGTGTTTGCAAAGCTAAGCTAGATAATGTGATTTTTTAAAAGTTTTCAAAAGCCTATTTCATTTAGCTCCATACTTTTAAAATGTATAACACTCCAGGATTCTTAAAAACTTAAATTTTGAGGAACATTGTCTCACTTAGCAATCAAGTAAATGAGGCTTATTTCAAAGAGAATGAGAATTGAATATGACAATTAGCAGAAAACTGGAACGTGACAAGAACAGTAAGTAAACTAAGAAACACCCAAACCCATCGCAGACACGCAGTGCAGTTACTGAGGTTTGTAGAACATAAAGCACTGAATGTGTCGAGCCCACACATTAAAAGCCCGGTTTTTTAGGTGTCTCTATTCACTTACTGAATCTTTAAAAGAGACTGAAATGTAGTTTTTGCATGAAACATATGATTAAAAATCTCCAAAGTGTTCTTGATAGAAGCTAGGAACTTTAAGTGTGTGTTCCCATTACCATTCAGGACATTTCCCATAAGCTAAACTTAACTGGCATGATAGTGAAAATTTAAATTTAAATTTTGAAAATCAGAGTTCAGCTTAGCAAACTTTGGAGTATAAGGAAAAGATGTCCAGGCGTGTTAGTGGAAAGGGTCTGGAAGACCTACCAGGATTTAAGTTGAAATTCTGAAAGGCCAGTGGTAACAAGAGCATCAACAGCAGGAACGAGACTTGCCTTCTCCTGGTGGTCAGCCACAACTATACCTGTTAAGTAGCAGGAGGAATGGAGAACTTATCCTCTGAAAGCATCACGCCAGGTTGAGCCTGTGCAAGAAATTATTAACAAACAACCAAACACTTCTACACAAACAGAAGGAGAAAATTACAAGAGAAATATGCTATCTTTCCATGGGTAATTATAAATAAAACAGAGATACAAACAGCAGCAGAAGACTTTTAGGAATAGAATACTGGGAGATTTCCAAAAAGAATTTTATAAGGAAATAATTTAACTAAAGATGCTTGCTAGGTATAGGTCCCTTATTGCAAATAAACTCTGAATGTGTGAATGTATTCATAGGCTTTGTGGAAAATGTCAGGCAAACTATGAAACTGAAAAAAATATTACTAAGAATTGGTTCATTCTATTCAATCAGTATGTATGCTTAGGCTTGATTCTGGATCAATCAAGACTAGAATCGATACTTTATAGAAAGTGGATAGTTGTGCTTATCTCAAATAACTTCAAGACAATACTCATGTGTTTACTTTCACTTTATTCTCTGTATAATTCTTTAAATTATAAGACAGTACTGGTTAAAATGCATAATGCTTGTTAAGCTTTGATAAGGTTTGCACATAAGTGTCTCCACCTTGTTAAAGGCATGATCCTCAAGGTAATGTTCAGAAGGGTTTGGGGAAGTGATTGGATCATGTGACTTCTGGATAAGTTGATAATTGCTGGCCTTATTGAGGGGTGATGGAAACTAGGGTGTGGGACATACTTGCAGGAGGAAGGTCACTAGGGATGTTTCTTTGAAGGGAGCATCCTGTCACTCTATTTTGCTATTTTAGGTTGTCATGTAGGTTAGCAACTTTACTCCACCACAAGTATCACATCATAACATTGTGCCTTAGCACCATCTAAAAGTCAAATAAGAAGCCTGATGCAACTGACAATTTCTGATACTGGTAATCGGAATAACACCTCCTTCAAAGTTGTTTGTGTCGAGTATTTTGTTACAGCAACATAATGCTAGCTAACAAGTTCACTTTGACAATCCAAAACTGTGGATGGTATCGCATATATTTAAGAAAAAAAACCTTACTGTTGTGTGGCATCATTCCTGGAGAAAACTGAGCACATGTCTACTAACCACAAATAAGTAACCAAGTACAGACCAAATAAAGCTCTCATCAAAGTCCAAATTAGGTAACCAATCAGTTTATTGGGGTTACTCATAGGAGTATGAGTGAAGGTGTGCTTATAGGAGCAGAAATGACTTAACAACTATTAACACCAAAATCCCACCCCAGCATGGGTGACAGCTCAGAAAAACAGGAAACCTGGAACATACTGCACAACTTACAGGGAGCTTGACAGGTTGGAGAGTGTCTCTTCTGGGAAAGTGTGCTGGTCTCTGCTTCCTCCAGGGGCCTCAGCTGGTCTGAGTCTCTTCCAGGCAGCTCGGCTTGTCTAAAAGTGTCTCTCAGCAGTCCTTACTGCTTTTTATATACGTGTGGAAGGCGTGTGCTAGTGAATTTGTTCAGTTCTGGGGACTTCTTAAAACTATTGAGTTGTTTATTTACTTAGTTTAATGAGCTCCCTGTAGGGTGGAAAGCTACACCTCCCATTAAACCTCACCCAACTTTAGCTCAGGAACCATTTTGGAAGAATGGGCAGAAGATTTTAAGAGCCAGGTTGGTACATGAACATAAGGAAGGCAGAGACTTTCAGGCTTCTAGGAACTTGCTCGTATGAACTTGCAACCACCGTGTCAGCATGCACAAGACCCGTGTCAAATCACTCAGACAAAAATGCAACCTAGACAAGGGAAATAGGCAGTATGCCCCTCTGCAAATAGAAGAGGAACTATTGGCAACTGATTACTATAAGCTGAGGGGGATCTGATCTTCTTTAGGGAGTGACTCTAGATAGGCTGACTAGAATCCAGTATATTCACTTACACTTCTGGACATCTAGGTATAAATTCTTGACAGGTAGAACTTAACATATATAACAGAATGCATGAAATTTGGTGGGGGTAGAGATGAGGGTGAGGGTTTAAACTTCATTAAGATCTATTATATGAAAACCACAGAAAACTCAATAAATATACACATTAAAAAAGAACATCCATGCTGGGTAAAGGCTAGCCAATGTGCATACACTCAGGTCACATATACCCCTCAGCAACCCCTCAGTTATCTTGGTAAGTAAGCTGGATAAATTCATTGGTTCCCCAGTAAAACTTTAATCAAACATTGGCTTGACACTAGAAACTTAAAAGGGAATAAGCATTGCTTAGCATCCCCAGGAAAAGAAGTTTCCCAACCGATGGAAAATTTATTTGTTAGTGCTATTATGTCTCATAATTATTTTTTAAAAATTGAGAACGTAGAAGATGTTAAACAGATATGCGAATGGAGATGTTTTCCAAAAATAGACAGAAAATATGAGAAAGCCTAAGTAAGTGATGAAGGTCTGTTTAGGTTTGTTATGATATATAAAGGATGAGACAAAAATAATATATACATAATCTTAAAAGTTTTTATGGTCATAGTTTTGTCAACTAGTTTAAGGAACAAAATATAAATCTAGTCAATGTTTACCTGAGAATATTGGTTCTTTACCTAAGCCTTATCTATATAGCACATGATAATTAAAAGTATCAGACTGGTGGAACTAACCTTATTGGATGTTTAACAGCCATACTTTAAAGTCTATATTAATGTGGTCAGAGGGACTAAAGGATAGTTTTTGTCCCTTGCCCTACAAGGTAGACCAAGTTCCAGGGAACTATGGAACACCTCTCAAAATGTCCTGTTAATGTGGTAAGTCACCTTTTCTCTTGTTCAGAGTGGACATGGAGACCCCATGACATGGACTTGAACCAGTGTGTCCAGTCTACAAAGAGGAGAGCCAACTTAGAGGAAACATCTCATTCATGCTTCCAAGCGAAGCCAGACATGGTTGAGCAGGACCTTTGACTTGTCTTCACATAGATGGAACTGGTAAAAGCAAAAGGCCAGGAGCTCGTCTAAAGCCCATGTGAACCCTGAGGAACAGATCGTCAAATAACCTTAAGTGTACAAATAAATTGATTTATTTAGACCAACTATACAGTCTTTAACACCCAAAAGGAAAGTATAACTGAAGAGTAAAGTCATCAGTATACTTCTTCAAGAGTTCAAGGGATTGAACTTCTCAGACATTAGGCTTAAGTCTATATAAAAAGTTATTTAGACAATTATTTCTCATTGATGATTTTGTTCCTAACCAGAAAGTGCTGCCCAGAAGTAAGACTTCAAATGTTGGTCTCCAATTTTTATAGTGCCCACCTGTAGCTATTCTAAAATGACAGAAAAATTTGTTTCCTCCCCCTACCTAGATGCCTTTGAGTGGGAACTGACATGATTCTCACTACTCCAACAGCTATCAAAATGCCTGAAAACAAATCCTGAATCCATCGCTCTTGAGTACAACCTTAGAAGGCAAAAGAAAAATGATGAAGAACCCAATAGAATTATGCTTTTGGAAGCCCTTGTCAAGAAATTCCAATGGACTCTCATGTGAACATGTAAAAATTTCCCTGTTCTGTCTTTTTTCTAGTTTCCTGTCTAGATGTATAATGCTAATTACTCTTGCCTTTACTTCTCCTTCACATCTCTTATTCACCAGTTAAGGACTTTCTTTTCCCCTTAGAGAAAGAGTTATGCAATTTTGGAGAAAGCCTTGTGTAGCCCAAGTTGGTCTGCACTTCCCTATGTAATCTAGAATATTCTCAAATGTGTGAATCACCCACATCAACCTCTGATGTGCTGTGATTTGAGGTGTATGTCACCACATCCAGAAATATATATATTCACCTTATAATTTTCTAAAAGTTCAATTTTTTCTGTTTGTAAGCTCTTTTCTCCTAGATATCTCCACAAATTCATCATTTTTGTGTTATATAATGCATCTTTTAGCATAGTTATATGAAGTACTTTAAAACTTTGATAATAATGACATCAATCTCATTTGTAAATCTGACTCAATTAACTCATCTTTCTTGACTATGCCTCATACCTTCTGGCTTTATTAATCTTTGTTGCTTTTTTAACTGTGTGCTAGATACCAAAAGAAATACAGAGACTAAAGAAAACACATTTAGTTCTACTGAGTAAAGTCTGTTCAATGTAAGCTCAGAGTCCTGAGTCAGTCTATGCCACAGTTGACTTCTTTAGCTCTGGGTCCTTCACTAGTGAATGTAAATTCTCTGAACGCAGCATCAAGGTTTCTAGTCAGTAAATCCTGAGAGGTGAGGCTAGAGAACATGAAGGAGGTATTTTCCCCCTTATTAGTACCCCAGCCTTTAGCTTTTCAAAGTGTGGAGCATTTTTCTCTGACTTTTCACCTGGAATGGAGATTTCTAGACTCTTGTAAACGTCATTCTGGTCTCTCATGTAACCCATGTCGCTGTATCCACAGAAATTCTTTCTACTGTGCTACTGAGCTAGCTTAGCTTCAAACAGATAGCGGAGTTGAGCCGCTTCGACTACAGTGTCTCTGAAACACTTCTACGTCTAAATTTCACTTTAGAAAATCCTTTGACTCTCACGGGGGGGGGGGGGGGGGGGG
>NW_008350870.1:89935-93632 GCF_000622305.1 Nannospalax galili
AGTGAGTTTCCCAGCACAATCTCTCTCGGCTTCCCTGTGACGCACCAGTTCATTACCAGACCACAATACCCAGCAGAGAAGTTTGTAAGAAACCTTGGAAGGACGAACTGCATTCCTACTTCGGTTGAAGAGGCTGAAGGTATTAACCCATCGTGCCAGCCTGACACAACATTTCAACATTCATTAACTGTTTTTCTGACTTTTGTTATTTCTGTTCAGAGCAGATTTGCCTTCTTTACAATTTTGTGACAGTGTGAAAGACACCAGGGTACTTTTATTTATTTATTTTCCTCACTGACGGAGCTTGTCTCATTCTATAATTTAGTTGATTTATGTTTCTTTGCTTCTTCTGTTCACTAATATTTCCTTTCATCACTGAAGATTTCAAATATTATCTCAAAATTTTGGGGTGAGAGTGTGAAAAATATGCTCTGGCCACTGTTTTCCTCCTGAATTGTGGAGAAAGTTTCACTTCACACATTTTTGTCTCCAATCTGTTTTATTTTCTCCAGTTTGGCTTTAGCTAACAAATACATTTTTATTTTCCTCCTTCCCGACCTATAGGATTGCCTTTTCTGTACTGACACTTGTGGTCCTTAGGAAATTCATTTTCTGTTTGCCTTTGCATCTCTGTATTCTTATTAAACTAGTACTGGCCCCTCAGCTCCTCTCCTGTTAGCTTCGAATTCTCTGCTCAGGAAGTTTGAGCAATTTGAGATTACATTAGCTTTTCATTTGAGCATATCATACCATTTTATCATGTCGTGCTTAGATATTGTAAGTCATACTGAAGATGAGTTCTAATAATGTTCAAAAACAAAATAAATATGTATAAAAAAGCTCCTGAATATTATTGTTTTTGGATGTTTAGTTACATATATAAATTTGTTAACAAATCTAACTTAAACTCAAGTGTTATACCTTGTCTGTGAGAGAGTTTATTTAAATTGAGCATTTTGTCTTACATTTCAAATTAAGTCCGAAATAGTGTTATACTAATTGAAGTAACACAAATGCAGAAAAGCAATCAACAAATGTTCTCCCTCACTTGCGGATTGTAGCACCAATCTCTTATATGTGAGTATAAAAATTCTGATGTAATACCAGGCTCCAGGAAAATGGAAAAGATACGTGGAGGTAAAGGAAAAGAAAGAACCTGAAAGGCGGATAGTAGGGAACAGATGTTACTGGGGGAAGATGGGAAAAGTGCGAGTGTTTGGCAGGGAGGAGAGGGGGGAGGGCCATGCAAGGAGCCATGGTGTGTGTGCGGACGGGGGGGGGGGGGGAGGTTTCGGTGGTGTTTGGGTGGTCGGGGGCGGGGGGCAGAAGAGGGAGGCAGGTCTGAGGCAGGTGTTATTGGGGGTAGTGTTGAGGTAATGGGGTCACTAGGACTAGTGAGGGAGAAGGGAGGCCGGATGGGAGAAAGAGGAGTAGAGATGAGTAAATCTTAGGGGGCTAAGAAACCTAGAGGAAAATGTGATGCCTTCGAAACCCCATGAGAAATGCACATACAGTGTCTGAACACTAGTGCATAGGTATATCTGGGAGCTGCTTGGCAAGGAACACAGTGGCAGACAAAAGAGACCTCCCTCTGCCTGCGTGATTGGTGAAGATGGTCCAGGAGACTCCCAAAATAACATAGGCTATTTCTAAACCTCTTGGTTATCTCCCAGAACAAGTAGATAAGACCCTACTGCTGAAGACAGGACATAATTTGGATACAAGACTTGAAGCAATGGAGCAGGAATTGACCTGGAAGATTTCTAATGGAAGTTTGGCTATCATAAGGCTAGATGATGATACTCAAACTGCCAAGGGAGAAAAACAGTCAATGATCCAACCCAGCCTAAAGCCTAATAATCATAATGATCAGCACATCAAACTACTTCTCTTCATGCAGTAGTGGCACTGTGATCTGGGGGCAATAAAGAGCTTTCTAATTGGACTTGAAGCCCCCTCAGTGGGAGTGAACTCATGGGTAGCACTGTAAACTCAGTCAAGTACACATGGCAGGAGAGGATGCAGATCCCAGAAAAAACCCAATCCCTTTCATATCTCTAGACAAATGAAACTACTTACTATATGCCTAATATCAATCCTTACATTTATAGAGAAGCATACCATACACCATTCATCAAACAACCTTCTTTTTGCAAGGGATGGAGGCTACTGCAGAACTGCATAACTGGTCAGACACAGAGATTATAAATCTGAAAGATATCCAGTACTTGGTGACACATCTACAGTTTAACCTCTACATTTAAGGCTCATGGAACATAGAAAAACAAGGGGTAGAAAGAAAAGTAAAGCATCCATCAACTCTCAGCAGTATAGCTCCCTTGTACAGCAGAGTGCAATACACATAGAAGGCTGCAACTGCTCAAGTTTTAAAGAATAGGGGACTACAGCATGTGTATCCTTCGATAAGACTTCTATATTTAACCTCACCCATTTCAGAGTAGGGCGCGGAAAGATTCTAAGCGTCAGAGTCACGAATGGCTCATGTGCACGGAAAGCAGAATTTTTCAGGACACTGGAAGCTTGCACATGTGAACTTGTGGAAATGGTGACATTGCACGCAGGACCCGTGCCAACTCAACTGAACAGGGGCCCAGAGGGAAGGGGAGTAGAAAGATGGGTTGCGGGCTGGCCCTAGACTGGGAGCTGCTGGAGGCTGGATGCTGCTGGGTTGAGCAGAGCATGCCTTGCACACGATCTCTGGATGGATTTGCACTGAAGGGCATCTGGGTGCAAATGCTTAATTGGATAACACTTACCATGTGTGGGAGAGTGCATGGGTTCCAGTGGGGTAATGGGGGAGGCATGGATGGGGGAGTCAGTCTAGGTTTGACTGAGAACTGTTGTATGAAAACACAGAAAATCAATAAATATGTATATATACATAAAAAGAATATTTACACTTTTGTAATTTTACTACTAAATACCCCAAGTGTGATGTTAAATAAAGGTACATTATTTTCAAATCTCAAAAACGTAGTGATCATATTAAGATCAAATTATAGTGTGAAGGAGCTGGAGAGATGGCTCAGCAGTGACAAGCACTTGAGGCTATTCTAAGGAACCCCAGTTCATTTCTCAGTACCCATGCTAGGTAGTTCACAACCTACAATAAATCCAGTTGCAAGGGATCTGGCAGCCTCTTCTGGCCTCCACAGGCAACGCACCCATGATAAACATTCCTACACAATGGCACACACACATACACAAAAGGTCGAGGAGATCCCATGAGATGGACTTGATCCAGTGTCCAGTCTACAAAGAGGAGGTTCAACACAGAGGATTCATTTCCTCCATGCTTCCAAGAGAAGCCAGCCATGGTCGAGCAGGACCCTTGACTTATATTCACATAGATGGAACTGGTAAAAGAAAGGAGCCAGGGGCTCTTCCCAAGCCCATGTGACCCCTGAGGAACAGATCCTCAAACGACCTTAAGTGTAAAAATAAACTGGTTTATCTGGTCCAACTGTATGGCCTGAAACACCCAAAAGGAAAGTATAACCAAAGACTGAAGGGGCCAATATAATTTTTAAGAGTCCATATGTATAGCTAAATGCTACATAATTAGCAACAGTGCCAGACAGGAGATACCTCTTTTGAGTTGTTGGCCAGGGTGGCCAAAGGGACTCCCAGATAGTAACCCAGCATAGAACTGGGAAAATGAACAGCAGACCCTAAT
>NW_008350870.1:94225-146268 GCF_000622305.1 Nannospalax galili
ATAAATTTTATGTCTTACAGGGCTTCTACTGAGTTCAATATTGTATAACTGTATTAATTAAACTGTGAACCTAGAAACTTACAGCCACTTGTGAAAGAGATGTACTCTTGCTCTGGAGTATGTTACTGAATATGTTAAAGCTGTAATGAAATGCTTCTTCTAATCATGTAGTTATTAAAAATTTAAAAAAAAGAAAGTCCTTCCTGTCTTATAAATGAGTTAATTCATACCCATAAGTGAAATATGGCATGGGGAACAAAATTGGAAAATATAAATTAAAATATGGATTTCTTCCTTGAAAAAAAGTAAATAATTAGTTGAATAATAATTAAATACAAAATATTCAGGCGATGTAAAGATTACTCAGCAGTTTAGAGCACTAGCTACTCTTGAAGAGAACCTGGGTTTAGTTCCCAGCACCCACATGGTAGCTAAGAACCATCAGTAACCCCAATTCGGTGGGATCCAATGCCCTCTTCTGCCCTCTGCAGGCAATACACGAAATGTGTGCACGTAAATACATATTGATGATAAATACATATAGACACATGAAATAAAAATAATAAATAAAATATTTAAAAATATTTAAAAATTCAGAGAAATCACAAATAAGATTTTATGTTAAAATAATATGTTGATAATGGTACTTATACCATTTTCCCTATTGTATCTAAGCCTAATTTATTATGTATTTAGTAAAAGATAAAAATATGGATTTATTTGTATTAAATGTATCTGAACTTCCATGATATATGGAAAGTTGTGTTATTAAACACACACAAAAATACACATAACATTAATGTACATTTTATAATTTTATGTCACATATTTCAACTAAATTATTAACCTTCTTTTTTCTAGTCATTAAACATTTCTACTATAATTATTAGACTCATGGAAACAGGAACTTAAGATGATATTATCCTGAAATCAATTTTCCACAAAGGGAATTTTATACATTCAATCCATGATGTATATGTGTGCATTGAGTCCACTTTCTTCAGATAAACATTAAAAAAACTGCCCACCATTTATTTTTAGTGACTCTTCCTTAGAAAATGCAGCCACTTCACAGGATGTTCAAGGGCTACAGGCATGACTCTTTTCAAATCTGTGTATCATAAATCATAATGAGTTAAGCACAACCAGCGTATACTATGTTCTCTCTTCAGTTACACGTGTAAATGGCAAACAAAAACATTAACCAGAGGTGACGCTTTGATGAGTAATGTACCTGTGCATAGTTTTCACGTCATCCTTCTAGTTCAAAATGTAGTGAATCTGCAGTCCTACATTTGCTGACTGATGTTTCTCAATATTTCTGTTTTCTTAGTTAGCTCACAAAGTAGCAGGCTTCATTATGAGATAATCATAAGTATTGCTTTTAAGTTGATTCTTCTTAATATATCATTGTGTATTAATCTCTTCCAAGCTAAAACACACTAAGTGTAGAGAGACTCTTTAAGAAACAGGATAGTCTAAGGGGAGCTGAAATATTCCATCCTGCAAGGAAGTTCAATATGCACAGGAAGTAAACAACTTAAAAGTTTCTTGAAATTCCTGAAACTAAGTATGCTCACTAAGCCCCTCCTTTTCCAAGCATATATAAACACCAACAACTGCTGAGAGGGATTCTGAGTCCTGCCAAGCTAACTGGGGGAGGCTGATAAACGAAGTGCTAGAAGACTCAGAGAGAAAATGAGCTCCCTGCAGAAGACCCTCTCCAGCCTGGTGAGCTAGTTGCTACCTCTGCAGTGAGCTCCAGGTTCCCTGATTTTGTGAGCTGCTATGCATGCTGGGGTGGGCGTTTGGGGATGCAGCTGCCTTTGAGTCATTTCTGTTCCTATATGTATGCATTCACTCATATACCTGTTAGTAAGCTATTGGTTCACCAAGTTGAACTTCAACTGTATTCATACATTGGTTTGTCATAAGTTTACTATCTAAGGTGAGTAGGTATTTTTCACAGCTCTCCAGGAATAGAGTCACATAACAACCTTGTTTCCTATATATTCCCTACAGGCTGCTTTTTCTCTCCCACTCTGAAATTCTAGTTATATCTTATTTAAATTTCACAATTCTTTGAGATGAAGTCTCAGTATGTAGCTCTCGCTATCCTTGAATTCCCTGTGTAAATTAGGCTGGCCTTGAACTCACAGAGATCCTCCGGCCCCTTCCTCCTAAAAGCTGCTAGAAGTTGATTCAGTGATTATTATGTAATGCCTCTCTGGGCTCTGGTTCCTGTAGACAGCCCTAGTCCCGTTAAAGACTGCTGTGTTCCAGTGGCATCATCTGGACAGAAATAGCAATCTCAGTAGAGATGCTCTTAGCTTTGTGCCACTGATTATTTTCATAATCATATTTAAAAACTATATATTAATGAAAGGAATTATCCTGCTATGGAGACCAGTAGTCTACATTTGGTAATGTGGCTCTACCAAAGCTTAACAACATTCTTCCATGAAGTATCTGAAAAGTAAAAACTGCATCATAACATCAAAGTTCCATTTTTAAACACACTGTCCTCACAAAAGTGAGGAAAAATGACAGGGAAAGCAAGGAGCCTGAAAATTCCAGAAACACTAGAAAAAAGACAAAGTATCAAGAGAATGTGTTCATGCCTACATCTAAATAAAAAGTAAGTCCTGCATATTGAAGTTCCAAAGCAATGATATTTTTGTCCACCTTATTTGAAGGGTTCAACCAAGTCTAAAGAACAGATCGATTTTGTCAGAACGCCTATGCACACCATCAGCTTTTAGAGACATGGATGCTATAAGAGGAAAGGAAGTGGGCTGTGAGATTGTCAGGACACTCAGCAAATAAAAATTCCACTGTGCCAAGGACTCATGAAAGACCATGAACAAAGTGATACCTAAACCCACATTCAGAGTGTTTTCTGCACAATCAGTTCCACTTCTCTTACTTCAGAGGAAATCAGAGAAGAGTTTATTTAAACATATCTTGGAGGTTTGAGCACGGAGAAGAAATGATAAAAACAACCCAGCATGATTTTGAACTGAATTTATTGTCCAGTGCAGATTTTCTGAACCCAGCCATATGAATGTAAAGTATTAAGGAGAATTATGAAGTTGCTTGTAGGCGGGGCTGTCAGGAAGAAAAGTGTTAAGAGGACTGAAAGTGTGTCACTTACTGTTTTAGGTTTAAAAAGTTAAAAAGCACCAGGCATGGTGGTGCACGCCTTTAATCCCAGCACTTGGGAGGCAGAGACAGGCAGATCTTTGTGAGTTTGAGGCCAGCCTGGTCTACACAGTGAGTTCCAGGACAGCTGGGGCTACAGGTAGACCCTGTCTCAAAAAGACAAAAAAAAGAAGAAGAATTTAAAAAGCTATAGACTATAGATTTAAAAACACAGTTCATGGCTTCATGGTCTAGAAAACCAAAAATAGTCATTAAAATGAGTCTGAATGACTTATTGTTATTAAAAACACCTTTTCTTGCAGTAAAAGACAATTATCACTGAGAAACACAACTGGACATTGGGCAGAGAATAAGAGATTTCAGAATGCTGGACCCTAAATGGGACATATATATCACATCACTTCCTTTAAGGCTCAGGGATCTTCATGGAAGAGAGATGTAAAATTGTAAAAGCCAGAGATGGATGAACATAAGGGAACTGTATTGCAGACAGCAGAGAAATTGAAAAACTTAACTAAAAGCAGGTGTGACAACATGCACAAGGCCTTCTTGAGCTCAAGCAGACATAATCCCATTATGTATAGAGAAAGTGGACACAAAATCCCACCACTAGCTAAGGAGCTCGTGGCATTTGGCAGCTGCTGGGAGTGGAAGAGCCAGTTTTTTGTTGTTGTTGTTTTGTTTTTTATTAATGCCATGACATCTGAAAGGTCAGCCACACTCCAGGGAATATTCCACACTCAAGTCTTTGGGCAACAAAAATTGGATTTGATGAGGGTAAAGGTACACAAAATTTCATGGGTAGGAAGATGGGGTGGATCTTGAAAGAGTTGGAGAAAAGTGGATTCTGATAAAAAATCAGTGTGTGAAACTCAACTAGTACAAATATTTTAAATCATATTAAAATCAATATTTAACATAAAGATTAAATAGGTGACTGGATATGAGAACAACAAAATGTTTAGAACACAACTGTGGGATGTGATAAATTGTCTCTGTAAAATATGTAATGAATATTCTCCTCAGAATAATGATTAAAATAGGAAATACCCAAATATTTTTAATGCTAATAGAGGAGCAGGGAACATTTTTACACAGTTGTTGTTGCTTTAAATATATACTATGGGGGCTAGAGGCTCAGGGGTTAAGAGCACTGACTGCTTTTGCAGAGGACCAGGGTTCGATTCCCAGCACCCACATGGCGGCTACAAAAATCATCCTTAACTCCAGTACCAGGGGAATCTGAAGCCCTCCTCTGACCTCTGTGGCATTAGCATGACACTGGTGCACTCACGTACATGCAGGCAATACACTCATACACATAAAATAAAAGTAATAAATAAAAATATAATATATATAGAATGTTTTTTTCTGAAGCTTGGCAGACATATACATATAAATGGCAAAAGTATCCATATTTAAGACACATATGTACATAAAAATTGTGTGTATAAATATACATACACATGAAAATATAAATATTACTATAATGCAACCAACTTTAGCATTATAGGAAAGAAAGGACTGGGTAGTCCTGCCTATTTCATGCCTACCCAGCTTGACTTAAAAATGATCATTCCAGTACTGATGTCTCATCATTAAGCTGCTCATTGTTGAAACCTGTCTCTAAATGAGCAAGCAAGCAGACAATGACAGGCCACATAGAATATTATGTAATCCTTTCAACCTGACCATGTACTGAGAAGTGCCACTGACAGTTGAGAGTGAGTTGCCTAAGGGATGTCCTGGACTTATTTGGCAAACACATTTGATGTTATAATTTTTTTCCTTGACTAAGGAAATTGTAGAAAGAATAATTAGGCAGGAAGACTATGGATTTCTAATTGATACTATGGCCTTTAAATCTTTCTTCACACAAGCTGTGTTATCCTAAAGAAACCCTTTACTCAAGGAGCCTTAGACAAGAATGTTATTTCCTGATAAATGATTCCCTGTCCTGTCAATTCATCTTTGTCTACATGGCTCTTTATGTTACAAAAAGCTCGAGGAAGACCAAGATGGAGTAGGAAAGACTGAAAGGCACTCCCATTCACTCATGCCTAGTAGCCCACTATTTACCTTTGTCTTCACAAAAGTAAGTTCTTATAAAGGAATCCTTTCTCAATGAAAATTTTAAATCAATGGTGTCTATATTCAACACTTTATACTGACTTTATACTGTGTATTTCTGTTTGTAAAGGTAAGAGTGGGGCATTAGGTACTTTCCTTAATCCTTAGTGAATATAATACATATTTCCTGGAGATATATGGATATCACTGAAGCAATGATTGACATTAAGTTAGAATTTTTAAAGGAATGAATGCAAGGCAGTGAGAGTAAGAAGTCAGAGGGAAAGTAGAGGGGGTTGGAGAGGGGGAAAGCTTTAGTTGAATTGGGAAACAGCTATGCTTCTGATGACAGGGGAATTAAATATTTCAAAGGGCAGCACAGGCGTAGAAGAAAAACGCTGCCGCATTCATGTAATATCAGCGCCTGAGGACCACATGGTAAGACAATGTGTTACTCATGAGAGAAAAAATAATCCTCAGCAAGTGAGAGAAAGTAGTGAAGGGAGAACTGAAGGAAGAGAGAGAGAGAGAGAGAGAGAGAGAGAGAGAGAGGCAAGTTACTGAGTTACTGTCATAGGGAATACCCTTGCTTGAAGCAGTACAAATCCACTGAAGTCCCCATGGGAGCTTCGCCCAACAGAAGGCCTCAACTTTACACACCTTCCAGCTTCAAAGAGAACAAACACATTTCAGAGTTTGTTGGTCAGTATAACTCTCACATCACTTTCGCTGCTTTTTATTTGTACTTATACACTGGAGAGGTAAAGGGTTGTTTCAATGAAGACAAAAACACAACTTTGAAGGGGGGTAATGGGAAAGAAGTGAAAAGCCCTAGTCTTAGCTGAGGTACTTTTAGCAACTGATCACTGCAGGGTGAGGGAGAGTTGGTCTTCTTTAACAGAGTGACACGTGATAGGTTAACCGGGCTCCAGTGCATGAATTCACACCAAAGGGCATTTACAGTCACAAACATGACTTGCTAGGATTTAACATATATAACAGAATGCATGGAATTCAGTGTGGGAGATATGGAGGTGCAGATAGGGGACAGGATCTAAATATGATCAAGATGTATTGTATGAAACTTACAAAAAATGAATTAAAAATTTAAAGAACTGGTTACAAAAAGATTGGATAGAAATAAGGAGAGCAAGAAAGAGAAGGAGCCAGATCACCCTCACTGCTGAATAAACTCAGGAACCCTGAACACCTGTGGAAAGCTCTAGCTGGCCTAAGTGTCATTCATGGATAGAAACTAGATGTAATTAATACTTAGAGCGGTATATGCGAATGCTGACCTGTGAATTAGAATGACAAGTTATTTTCCTGAAAAAGTAGTCCAATTCATGTTTTATTCAGGGGTAAATGAGATCTAACTCAACTGAACACAGGCATAAATGGCAGGGTTGAATAGGAAATCTCATTTTATATGGAGTTCATGACTTCTGCTTACTATGACTAATTTATACCAGAATGAGAAATATTTAATTTCATTATCCATTGTCTAGATCTTAGCCTAAAACATGATTTTCAAAATGATTTTTCTGACATCTGTTGCTAAGCAGTTCCCTTCATTAATTTCTGTTCAACCATCTGATATATACATGCAGAGTTCCAGAGAAATGCTTCTCATGAATTCATGGTCCCTTTCATTATGTCATAGAATAAAAGTTCCTGTGAAAGAAAACACTTGTGCCTTATTTATTGTTATATTGAGTTACCAAAGTGTGTACATGAAAGAATGAATGAATGAATGAGCAGTCTGTAGACTGAGTGACATGTGGATACAATGCCGTTTGATAGAGATATGCATCAAAAGAAATAATAAAAAATGGACCAAAATGTACTTAATCCAGTGCAGTCCATCATTTGGTCTGTATTGTGACAGAATCTTTGGAATATTCCATATTGCATGGAGAAGGAAGAAAGTCTACAAAACAGATTGCATTTCTCTCACACTGGATTAGTTAAATCATAGAAATGCTTACCAGAGTCTTCAGAAAACTGAATGAGTATACTATATCTTAGCAATTTTGACAAAAATGCTTGACCGTATTATTTATATATGCAAATAAGCATAATCTCATCTTCACCCTGTTACTATCCCAATCTTTCCTTATTGTTTTATAAGTTTCTCCATATCACTCTTATATAAGATAGCATGTTCTAGTATATATAAATTAAATTATGAGAGTTTGTTCCTCCACTTTTTTAAATTTATTAATATTAAATATTTGTCTTACTGGGTTTGGGTTGCCTCTTGCAAGATTATTATTTCCAGTTCAATGCATTCACCTGTTAATTTCATAATTTTGTTCTCATGAGCTGAATATTTCATTGTATATATTACAACATGTTTATTATCAATTTCATCATTTGTCGGATATCTAAGTTGCTTCCAGTTCTTGACTATGATAAAGAGAATGCAGCAAAGAACATGGATGAACAAGTATTTCTCTAGTATGATATGTGCCTGAGTGGTATTGCTGTATCGTATCATAGGTCAATTTGAGCTTTTTGAAGAATCTCCCCACTTATTTGCACAGCGGCTGCATCATTTTGTACTTCCATAAGCAGTGGGTAAGGTAAGAATTCCCCTTACTTCTATCCTCACCAGGCTTTGTTGTTGTCCGTTTTTTGTTTGTTTGTTTGTTTGTTTTGGTGTTTTGTTTTGTATTGTTTTGTTATTTTGTTTGGTTTTGGTTTTTTTTTTTTTTTTGGATCTCAGCCATTCTACCTGGAATAAGATGAAATCTTTAAGTGCTTTCAGTATGAATTTCTCTGAAGACTAAAGATACAAATATTTTTATTTGATCTTTTTTTTGTTTGTTTTGAAATGGCAAAACTGACTCCATTTTCTCCCAGCTGACCTTTGCTTTACCCTGATTTTCCACCAAATCATCCCCTGCTTGTGTTTGCTAACTGCAGCCGGCTAGGCAGAGCATCTCATGCAGGCAGTTTCAGGGAGAACATTGTTTCTACAATACTGGGAAACTTAAAACCAACCGGGTAGTATTTCCCCTTCAACCATCTCCATGGAGCCCATTTGTAGCCCCCCTGCCAACACATAGCCACCTCACCCCCCACCCATTTGACCAATGCCAAAAATGTGAGATTAGACAAGGAAACTCTTGGTATCTGTCTGCTCAATGGAGCCTTCATTGCCTGCTTTTATTAAAATCTCAGTGTTTGAATTTCACAGAGAAAGAGAGTTCCCTGGAGCCCCCTTAACCTACCAAGAATCACATCTGTATAAGACGATGACTCTCCCTTTACCAGCAGTCATTGATTTTTAACATTTCCATATGGAGGATTGGGTTTCTTATTGGCTTTACCACATCTATGACGGGATGTTGTATGACTTGACCTTATGTGAGATTGTGTCCCTTTGAGTTCATATGAGGAATTGATCAGCTGTCTGGAAAACTCTGTTTCCTTGTGGTGCCCACCACCTCTGGCTCTTGCAATCTTTCTGCCCCCACTTCCACAATTATCCCTAAGCCTTGGGAGGCAGAAGTTTGATATAGGTGTCCTATTCATGGTAATAACTCTACAATCTCTTACCCTCTGCACACTGGCCAGTTGTGGACTTCTGTGTTAATCACTATCTGTTGCATAAGGATGCTTCTCTGATGAGGGTTGAGAGATTAATTAATCTATGTGTACAACAAGTTATTTAATACTATATCTGTTTAGTAGAATACTAATATTAGGAACTCCCTGTTGGGAACCATGCTTGACTTAAGCATTGAAGAAAAGAAGACTGCCACTTTAAGAGCTTCTAAGCTCTCTGCTTCAGTGGTTTGAGCTGACAGGCTATGCCTCCATGAGTAATTAGGTACTCTGGAAACTTAGTTTCGTTTCCGTCTTTGGGCACCAGAGTTGGTGGTGTGATGCAGCTACATACCACATCCTTGGTTACTTTCTGTTAGTAAAATATCCTTGGTGATTTCTTGGTTACCCCTGATCTGATTCCTATATAAGATCTGTGTTCCTCACAACAAAAAGCCATTCTGTGATTACTTACCTGACTGTTAAGAATAAACTTCATCTCATAAAATCAAGACTCTTGTCTTGGTTTCTTTATTGTTGAAGCTCCAAGCCTGGTGGGCTTGGGGGGCCTTCGACAACTCCCCTATAGCCTGTGGTCTGAGATACTTCTTCATCTATGTTCATTGCTGTCCCCTTCATAATAGCCAGGAAGTGGAAACAACCTAGATTTACATTAACTTATTAATGGATATTGGAAGTTTGGTACATTTACAAAGGAATATGTAGGGAATAGGATTTTATTCCCTGCTCCAAAAACAAAATTATTTAATTCATGGTAAATTAATCCTGATTGAGGAAGCCCGGACCCAGAAAAACAAATATACATGGTCTCTCTCATGCCTTGATTCTAATTTTGAATTCTCAGATATGTATGTTTTCAACTCAAAAAACCAGAGAAGTTAGGAAATAATGACTTCATGACAGTGGAGATAGATTAGTGATATGAAGGAGAAAATTCTAGTAATGTCTAGTAGACAGGGTAGTTGGGGTAGGGAAGGGAGAGTAGGGAAGAGGAGGGAGTATGGGGAGGAATAAGTAATAGGAATTTCTTTAGAAAAACAAAATGAAACCTATCACTATAAAAGCTTCTTAACGTGTATATACATATATTATAAAAAAGAGATTAAAGGAAGTTACCTTATAACAGGGGGCATTGCCCCTACCAGACATCATAGGCTAGTAAAGGGAAAGCCCAATGACAGGGATGGGCTCCCTCTTTTTTTAAAGTATTGACATAGGTTCTCTGAGACACACAAACAATACTGGTCATTGTCCTTGCTCTTTGTTACCCTTGAGAACTCCAGAGTAAGGCCCTATTGTTAAAGATACTACATACATGAACTGTAGGACAAACAAGGAGAAATCAAGCTGTTGAGGATTTCAAAACCTCACCTCTACTTGCTAGTTTTCAGAGTGCAGATATATTGTGAGTCTACCCAAAGAAAGGATTAATCATCAACTTTACCAGCTATGAATCCTGTGATCTGCAACCATAACTGGCTTGGTGATATATGCCCACTCATGCAAAAGAGGCATGAATATTATGGGAGTGACTAGATATTTTGTAATTGAATTTAAGTCCACTTCACAGAGTGGAGCCCATACCTGACATTGATATCAGGTCTAGGAACTGAAAATGTTGTTATTTTGGTTTAGAAAGTAGACCTCTAACTCATGTGCTTTCTCCCACCCACCTCCATCTTTGCTGTCTTTCTCCCATAGTTAGCTGGTCACTTCCATTATCTTTTTTTTTTTGAGACAGGGTCTCCCTGTAGCTCCAGCTGTCCTGGGACTCACTAGTAGACCAGGCTGGCCTTGAACTCACAAAGATCTATGTTCCTCTGCCTCCCAAGTTGTGGAATTAAAGGCATGCACCACCACGCTTTGCCCAATTTCTTTTAAAGAAATCATGTATCAATAAATTAAGATGAAAGCAAAATGTTGCATGTAACATAACTCGTGTTATACACATCAAAAAATATGCCTCATGGCAGCAAATACAGAGTTATATGTGAATCAAATTGTTTGGTGATGCAATAGGAAAATAAACCAATTATAATGAACACAATAGAAAAACAGCAAACACAACAAATTTGAATAAATACTGAAACCTTGGGGTTGCTACAAGAGCAAACCTGTGCTCATCATGACTTTGGTGAAATTGGAGGAAAATGATGTTATACTCATTTAAGGAGCTAAAACAATGTGCTTCTTTAAATGGAAACTAAGAAATAACTAGGAAAATACAAGTATTTTAGTTAAACTTGCTGTTTGTTTAGAATACCCACATGGAAGAGAATAACTGGAGTATTAAGATTTGACTAGAAGTTTGATATATTTTTTAAAACTTAAGAAGAATATGAAATTCCAAACACATACATGATTGATGTGTGAGAGATGAAGTGCTGCTGTTACCCTCATTTGATTATTACACATTATAAACAAAATACCACAGTGTTCACAGTAAAGAAACACAAATAGTATGTCTCAATGATGGAAAAGGTTCAGAAGGGCAAAGCATTTGAAATGTTTAAAGAAAGATGAAAATGGGGAAGGAAGGATGAGGACAGAGGGATGGAGGTTGAGAGGTGGCTGTGGAAGGGAGGCTGGGAAAAAGACAGCAAGGATGGAGCAGGGACAAGAAAGTACAAGAGTTAGAACTCTACTTTCTAAGCCAAAATAACAAAACCTTCAGTATTCTACAAGTAGGTCTGGCAGTGTTAAAACAAAGCTAAGCAAGTAAACCTAAAATGGGAATATAAATGTCTGCAGAGAAGCAAAACCTTAAGACTGAACTGTCAAAAATAATAAAACTAGAACTTTGTCATTCAGTCAACACGGCCCCAAAGGAAGTGAAAATAAGGCAACGGATGAATGTGTTGTTTTTGGCTGAAAATGTTTCTGATGGTGCTAATTATGCCTTGAACATGGGCTTTACTGTGGCAAAAGATGGTTGGAAAGGCTGCCAGGCTCTGAGGCTGTGTCTGTACAGGTCCTAGGAATCTGCCAGGTTGAATGATTTCCTCCTTCCAATTTGCTACAGGCCATTTATAGGACTGAATAGCAGTAAAGTCCCAGAAAATATGTCCTGCCTTTTACATGGTGACAGGATCCAGGAAACACAATGCCTGTGACTATTTTCCATAAAAATTATACTGATATTTAGACTTCTTTTGTTGATATAAATGTTGTAGCTGAGAATTTAACTACACTCCTGGAATTTATTTTGAACAGCAAATTCTCCAACAAGGTCAGTATGTTGAGTGTGTGATTCAGGACTGGGGAGAGGTTAGAAATTGCATGAAAAAAGGCAAGTGGTGCAAATGAATGGGGCTAATGCTTTGTTATAGTTAAACTGTGTAGATATACACAACAGACAGGCATATGAGGACATTACCCATGTGTTTATCATATTTTAGGCATAGTGTTAGGAGTCCTGTACTAGAGTCAGTCATGTTACTTATCCTGTTTTTAGCCTCTTATGGGTACCTGAAAGGAAGTGAATGGCAAAACTTGAAGTTAACCCCAGATCTCAGCATAACAGGTCGTAAAGTAGCTTTATACTAATTGCTTCATGATTTTGTAACTTTGAATTAAAGGCTAATGGTCAGAGAGCAAGCTCAGAAGGATACCAGGATAGTGATATTTCCTTCCTGTATCTGCTTGAAATACCACCAGTTTTTCTTCATACCTAAACAGAAAGTAAGCTACAGAAGCAATATTAACAGAGCCAAAATTAAATTAAACAGAAGCAGATTAGAAGCTCTAACAAAGAACATCCAAATTCTTAAATGGCAACACAAAAATACAAACAAGATGATAAAAGAGGAAAATAGGTCCCTAACAGAACCAAGAGTCCTGCAGAAATGCACAGCATTAAGAACCACCCTTTAGAACCCCAGGAAGCATAATTTAAAAGAAAAATCATAAATATGATGAAAGAACTTCAAGATAACTCAGACAACTCAAAGAACTAAAAGAGGAAAGGCATAAGCTTTTGATATAGCCCAAGACTATACATACATGCTGCTTAATGAAATATTAAAAACAATTCATAACTTGGAAAAGAAATTCACTAAAGAGATAGAAATAGTGAAAAAAAACATTGGAAATGAACAGAGGACTGAAAAACTAAATAACTCAATTAGAAACATCAGGAGAAAGTCTTAGAAGCAGAATGAATAAAAGGAAAACAGAATATCAAGACTGGATGATAAAGTTGAAGATCTAGACTCCTTAAGCAAAGACAATGCCAAAAAAACGCCCACAAGAATGGAAAACTCAGGAAAGGTGGGACAACATGAAATGACCAATTCTACATATTAAAGGTATAGAGCAAGAAGAAGAACCTCAAACCAGTGGCACTGAACAGATCTTCAATAGAATTATAGAAGAAAACTTCCCTAAATTAAGGAAAGATATACCTATGGAAACTCAAGAAGCACAGAGAACACCATTAAGACATGATCAGAAAAGAAAGTCCCCGCAACATATCATAGTAAAAACATTAAGTGTACAGAACAAAGAGAGGGTACTGAAAGCTGCTAGAGAAAAACAAGTTACATACAAACAAAAACCCATCAGAAATACAGCTGACTTTTCAATGCAAACTATGAAAGCCAGAAGAGCATGGAACAAAGTATTCCCCAGTCTAAACAATTATGGATGCCAACCCCGAATACTTTATCCAGCAAAACTATCTTTCAAGGTCAATGGGGAACAGAAAATTTTCCATTATACAAATAGCCTGAAAGAATTCCTGTCTTCCCAGCCAGTACTACAGAAAGGAATGAGTATGCCCAAGAGGCTCCCGAAAAAAATAAATAAATAAAGATATAACAACGGAAACAAAAAATAGTGTTACTAACACAAAGAAATTAAAATGGCAGTATGTAATACACACCTTTCAGTAATAACACTAAATATCAATGTCCTCAGCTCCCCTGTCAAAAGACACAGGCTGGTATAATGGATTAAGAAAGAAAAACCTTCTTTTAGTTGTTTTCAAGAAACTCATCTCACCTTAAAGGACAAACACATAGAGTGACAGATGGAAAAATACTCCAAACAAATGACCCTAAGAAGCAAGCAGGTCTAGCAATTTAAATATCTGACAAACAGGCTTCAAATTAAAACTCATCAGAAGAAATAAGGAGGGTTACTTCATTCTAATCAAAGGAACAATTGACCAGGAAGATATTACAATCATGAACATTTTTGCACCAAACTTTGGAGCACCCAATTTCATAAAATCAGTAGTCCAAGACTATAAAACACATATTGACACCAACTCAGTGATAGTGGATGACTTTAATACCCCACTTTCCTCATTAGACAGGACAAAGAGTAATCAGAAAGACACCTGAATTAAATGACATACTAGATGAAATGAACTTAACAGATATATAGAGAATATTCCACCCAACCACCAAAGAATGCAATTTCTACAGAGCATCTTATGCAATTTATTCTATAATTGACCACATTCTGGTTCACAAAGCAAATTTCAACAATTTCAAAATAATTGAAATAATTCCATGCCTTTTATCAGACCACAATACAATAAACCTTATTATCAACAGCAAAAGAGTGCCAGTAAATACATGAACTCATGGAGAATAAACAACACAGTTCTTATGAATGGATCAAAGAAAAAATTAAGAAAGAAATAAAAGCATTCCTGAAACAAAATGAAAATGAGAACACAAAACAATATAACATCTGGAACAACTTAAAAGCAGTCCTAACAGGGAAGTTTATAGTTCTTCTTGCCTACATTAAAAAATCAGAAAGAGCACATGTAAACAACTTGACAGTACAAGTCAAGCCCTGGAAAGGCAAGAATAAATGAAACCCAAAGCCAGTAGATGAGAAGAAATAAAAAAGTAGAGAGCAGAAATTAATGATATAGAAACAAAGAAAACAATACAAAAAATTGAGTCTAAGACCTGGTTCTTTGAAAGGTTAAATAAGATAGATGCTTAGCCCAGGTAAACAAAAGAAAGAGAAAATCCAAATAAACAAAATCAGAAATGAGACACCAAAAAAATCTAAAACATTGTAAAGGAATATTTTAAAAAAATCTATACTCCATTAAATTTGAAAACCTAAAGAAATGGATGAATTTCTAAAATCAGGGCCACCACCAAAGCTAAACCAAGAGGAGATCAACAGCCTAAACAGACCCATAACAAATAAGAAAATTGAAAGAGAAATACAAAACCTCCAGACTAAAAAAAGCCCGGGCCCAGACGGATGCACAGCAGAATTCTATCAGACATTCAAAGAAAATCAACAACCAATACTGCTTAAATTATGCAAAAAGATAGAAATAAAAGGAGAACTCCCAAACTAGTTCTATGAAGCCAGTATCATTCTAATACCAAAACCAGATAAAGATACAACAAAATGAGAAAACCATAGACCCATATCCCTAATGAACATAGATGCAAAATTTTTCAACAAAATTCTTGCAATCTGCACACAGACAACATCAAAAATATCTTCCACCATGATCAAGTTGGCTTTATTCCAGAGATGCAGGGATATTTCAGCATAAGTAAGTCAATAAATGTAATAAAACATATAAATGAACTTAAAGAGAAAAACACATGGTCATCTCAATAGATGCAGAAAAGGCATTTGGCAAAATCCTACATGCATTCATGTATAAAGGCCTAGAAGGAGTTGGTCCGGAGGAATACCTCAACATAATTAAAGCTATACACAACAAACTCATAGCCAACATCATCCTAAATGGTGAAGAACTGGAAAAATTCCCATTAACATCAGGAACCAGACAGGGCTGTCCACTGTCTCCACTCCTTTTAATCTAGTGCTTGAAACTCTTGCAAGAGTAATAAGACAAAAGAAGAAAATTAAATTCCAATTATTAATTGGAAAAGAAGTCAAATTATCCCTATTTGCAGATGGTATGATATTATGCATAAGGGATCCCCAAAATTCTACTAGAAAACTCTTAGAATTGATTGATACTTTCAGTAAAATGGCAGGATACAAAACCAACTTACAAAAATCAATATCCTTTCGATACACCAACAACAAGGAATAGGAAAAGGAACTCTAGGAAACAACCTAAATGCCCCTTAGCTGACAAATGGCTAATGAAAATGTGGTATATCTGCTCAATGGAACTCTACTCAGCAGTAAGAAAAGATGAAATTATGAAAATTCAGGTAAATGGATGGAGCTAGAATGTTATACTAAGTGAAGTAACACAAACGAGAAAAACAAGCAACTGTATTTTCTCCCTCATTTGTGGATTGTAGCACCAATCCCTTATATATGAGCATATAAACTCTGATGTAGCACAAGGAGCCAGATAAAGGAAAGGATACATGGAGGTAAAGGACAAAGAACAAACTGAAAAGGAGATAGTGGGGAACAGATGCCACCTGAGGGAGGTAGAAAAAGTGGGATGAATTGGCAGGGAGGAGAGGAGGAAAGGACAAGCAAGGGACCATGGTGTGGGGGAAGGAAGGAAGTCAGGTGAGGAAAGATGGTGGGAGTCAAGAGATATTAGGGGGGGAATGGAAATGAGGGGACACTGTGACTAGGGAGGGAGGAGGGAAGCTGAATTGGAGGAATAAGAGTGCAGATGAGTGAAATCTTGAGGGACTAGGAAACCTAGAGGGAAAAATGATGCCCTAGAAAACCTATGAGAAACGCACAGAGAGTGAACATTAATGCATGTGTATGCCTGGGAGCTGCTTGGCACGCATTGCAGTGCCAGATAGAAGAGGCCTCCCTCAGAGTGACAAGCATGCCATGCAGAACTCATCAAAGTAGCTTCTTTTTGCAACAGATGGAGGCTACTACAGAGTTTCACATCTGGTCAGGAACAAAGAATATACTCCTGGGAGACGCCCAGTACTAAGTGATACATTTGCAGTTGAATCTCTGCAACTAAGGCTCATAAAACCTAGCTAAATAAGGGGTAGAGAGAGGGCTAACATACCCCTCAACTCTCACCAGTGAGATTTCCATGTCCATCAGAGCAGGAAGTACACATAAGGCCACAACTGGCCAAGTTTTGGAGAATAAGAGACTGTAGAGGGTAGGACGAGACTCCTATGTGGAATGTCACCCACCCACAGCGCAAAAACCACTGCAGAATAGGAGGCAGAAAGACTGTAAGAACCAGGGCTGGTTCATGAACACAGGGAGGTAGAGGCCTCCAGGCCACTGGAGGCTTGCTCATGTGTGCCTGTGGCAGCGGTGGCACTCATGCCAGACCCATGTCATCTCAATTAAACAAGGGCCCAAAGGGGAAGTGGGAAATAGGTGGTGGGCCAGCACTAGATTGAGAATTATTTGAGACTAATTGCTGCTGGGTGAGGGAGAGTATGACTTACATATGACCACTGGATGGGCTGACTAGATGCCAGTGTAGGCATTTAAGCTGAAGGATATTTAGGTACAAACACCCAAATGAATAGGACTCAGAATGTATGGCAGAGCATATAAGGTTTGGTGGGGGGATGGGAGGAGGGGGCCTGGATTTGAGTGGGAAATGTTTGAAATTTAAAAAGCTCAATAAAAAGGAAAAAAAATAAGAAAAAAATTAAAAATAGATTTAGTTTATTTATTTACATGTATGTCTGTGCCTGTGTCTCTGTGCTCTTGTCATGTGGGGACCAGAAAAGAGCATCACATCTGGAGTTACAGCTGTTTATGAGATACCCTGCTTTTTGTGCAGTTGTTAGAATTTTAATTCCAGTATGACTGAACAGAAGCACTCTAAACTATTGAGCCATCTCTCCAACTTTTAAAGAAAAAATATTAATTAAATTTTTATTGAAATTTTGTGGTGTTTACACAATATAGATTAATAGTATTTAGATTCCCTCCCCTCTCCATGCCCCCCCACTGCCCCGACAAATTTAAAGTTCTCTCTCTCATATTATATATATGTGTGTGTGTGTGTGTGTGTGTGTGTGTTTGTGTGTATCACAGCCTATAGAGTCTTATTTATGTCCTTAAATTCCCTTTAGGGGTTCCTTCCACTGTTCCCACCAAGAGTTCCTTCCCTGAAAGTCACCGTCTTTCCCCCCTCCCAGCACCTATCAGTTGCCAAAAGTTCCTGAGGGTAGGTTGGGATTTATTTGTGGCGACAGCTACACAATGGAACAGCATTTTGTCTACAGTCTTCCAGTCACAGAAAACACTTAGATGGAAACCTTAGCAATGTATCTTGCAAATAAAAATGTGATGCTGTAGTATAAAATCTGCCTCATCTTTTGAACATGAACTTTCCCTTATTCAGTAGTGATGCTGAAAATTGACAGGATAGAGCAAAGTGGCAATATCCTCATTATTGCCTTACCATGATTCAGGAAGCATTCTAAGACTTTTACAAGAACTAATTTATTTCATCTCTACAACAAATATAGTTATTATCAAAGTCCTAATTTTGTAAACAAGCAAACTACAAGATATTGAGAGAAAATACAGTGAATAAGTGAAAGACTCAGGTATTATAACATCCACAATTAGCAAGAACTTTGACAGAAATTTAGTCTGGAGGCTAGTAGCCAATGGGCAAAAATGTAAGGTTGTAATTGTACTTGATACATTCTGCCTTTCAATCCTGTGTAATACCATCTACGAGGGAACTTGCCTTATGCTGAAATGACTTTCACGTTAAATCTTCTACAGCTGTCTTCAGTAGCAGTTTACTGATTTCCTCATCTTAGCTACCTTTCCCAACACCAAGTCCCCACAAAGGTACCAAGTTATCTTTTGAGAAGTAAGATTTCCTCTATTCTAAAATCTTCCAGAGTATCTATCAGTCTTTCAAATAAAATCTGAACTTTTTAATCTTGTGCTCAAAATTTCTCCTTAAATACTAAGCCTATATTTTTCCTTTCTGTAAATCAAGTAAATTACAGTTCTGGAATTGAAGCACTCAGCAGCCTCTGAAAATGTCTTGTGCTTCCTCACATTACGGCTTTGATCATACTGTAGAAATAAACTTACTTCTGCCACTTGATTGTAATTTTAATCATCAGACTCACTCAATCACTCAAACTAGATGTTCTCTCCCCTCCTCTGAGGAAAAGTTTATGAATTAGTGCTTTGTATAGTTTGGCTCTACAAAGTGGTTGTGCATTTACATGTGCAGATGGGCATATATGTGTGTGTGTTCCATTAAGTCCTATATCTGCCACATGCCCTTGTACCATCCTGATGTACATAAGGACACTTGAATTAACTGAATTCCAGTAAGTATGTGATGAATAGCTGGCTTACTGACTGAATGAATGAGTGAATGAATGGGAGAAACAAAGAATGAGGGGCTGGAGAGATGGTTCAGTGGTTAAGAGCACTAACTGCTCTTGCAGAGGACTCAAGTTCGATTCCCAGCACCTACATGGTAGCTATGAACTGTCCTTAACTCCAGTTCAAGGGGAATCCGAAGCTCCCTTCTGACCTCCATGGCATTGCACTACACAGGTGCACTCACATGCATGCAGACAATACACTCAGACGCAAAAAATTCAAAAAAAATAAAAAAAGAATGAATGGCTGTTTTAGTCCATTTTGCTGCTTTAGTGACCTTTTTCAGGTTTAATTTAATTATTTTATATACATTACAACATTCTGTATTGATGTATATGCACTGTAATATGAAAACAATAGAAATATCAACCTTGAGGAGTGCAGTAAATAAAAGTGACATTTTTGTCAGGAGATACATATCTGAAGACATAGGTGTACTTACCTGGTGTCTATAAAAACAATTTTATATATAACAGACTTTAAAAAACAACAATAGGCATCAATTCATCAACTGTGAGCCCTGGAAATAAATACAATATGATCTAGATATGATAAATAAAGTCATTGATCTGTAAGTGAGACCAGGTATTTGACAAATGTACCTGTTAACTTCCAGGAATCTTCTGAATTTCTGGCTAAGAAAGTCAAAACCTGAAGTAATTAAACTGTAGAAATTAATTTATATGTGATAGTTTAAAGTGACTGTTAGAAAATATCTAGAAATACATAAATATTTCAGTAAAAACACATCTGTAATGAAAAATGCAGCTCAAATAATGAAAGATGAATAAGCAGATAATCTGTGGACATGTGGATGAGAATGTGGAGAACTACAGAAGGAAAGGCAGGATGCAGCACCACATTGGCTCCTGACTCCCTTTTTGTGTTGTTCTGAATGCTTTGACAGACACTTTGTCTCAACATGACAGCATTTCATCACCTTCATGGGATTAAAGCTCCCTTTCAAATACCAGTGCCCACACTATTAAAAAATGTCAGCAAAATAAAAATTCAATTAAAACCCCTGAGGGTGAGATGCCAATTAAGTCTGAAGATGCCAAGGTTTACTCTTGGTTGGGGAAACAGGGAGGCTTCTGGGGCTGATAACATCAGCAAGTTTCATAGCACTCCTGTATTCCCTAGTCCTGACAGCATTGGGGTGGAGGCTGTTAAGTTTCTTCCTCTTGCTCCTTGGAGGAAATGAATGAGTGTAGTGGATTGCTGATAAAACTTAATACATACCTTGAAATATATTCTCAGAAACTGCTTTTCTCATGTCCTGCCCCTACTCAACAGTGTGCCATTAAACAGTATTAGATACAGATTATTTATTTCTATTTATTTTATTTGAATTTTAAATTAAGCGTTTGGTATCACAACAGTCCATTTCCATTACTTGAAAGTCAGTGGAGAAGTTTCGGCTTGTCAATCTTGGTCAACAAAAGAGAAAAAAAAATGCATGGATATGATTATGTCTATGTATTCCTCCTTCTCATGTCCTAAGATTTCTTTAATCCTTTTTGACTTTCACATTTCAGAAGTTTTTATCACAATTATATCAGAATTAAATCATTACTAGTATTCAGTGAATTACATAATAATTCTAATAATAGCAATCATTTATTAGATATGCTGTGATCTGGTTTAATGGATGAAGAAAATGATGATACAGGGAAGAAACAAGTGAGTGGGGCCAGTAGTAAGACAGTTCTCTTGGCAAGGAAAGAGAAAATTTCTATAGTGGAATGTACTGAGACAGAATGGTCAAATGCCATGTAGTGTCCTCAAATAGTTCTCAGGACAACAGAGGTATGGGAAGTAAAAGGATATAAGCAGAAATTTAATCTGTATTCCACCAACAAATTAGTCTTTGTTGTATGAAGCTGAAGAAAATGAGTATTTAACCAGCCTCTATCTTCAATCAGATGGCTATTTAATATCTTATATATACCCTCTATACTGTGAGAAGAAGAATGATAAACCCAAGTTTGGGGGCTAGAGAGATGGCTCAGCAGTTAAGAGCACTGACTATTCTTGCAGAAGACCCTGGTTCTATTCCCAGCACCCACATGGCAGCTAAGAACAATCCATAGCTCCAGTTCCAAGGGAATCTGATGCCCTCTTCTGACCTCTGCAGCATTGCATGACACAGGTGCACTTAAACACATGCAGGCAACACACTTATATACATAAAATAAAAATAATAAATCAAATCTTAAAAATAAAATAAACCCTACTTTGCAGTTATTATGTAACATGTAAAAATTCCTAAGTGCCTCTAGTTTCTGAGACAGCAAGAAAATAAGCATACCTATGAATAAAAAATATAATGTTTTTTCCTTTTTGTGTTCTTTCTTCTTCTTATCCTCACCTGTGCATCTCCTCTTTACATACATGTAAACTCTCACATAGAGCATTAGATGATAGAATTGGTATTTTAAAATTCTTGTCAAAATAGAATGGTGTGTCTATGATTTAAGAGTTTATGAATGATAAATAAATACCAATATGTTTAATCTTAGGAAATTTCACAAAACTGGGAAATGAAATGGCAGTTAAATAGTAGACCATGTAAAAATGATATGTGTTTTGTCAGTAACTTGAAAGGACTCAATAAGGCCACAGAAATACATTGGAATTTTGGCAGCCTTAAGATCAGTGCAATATCTGAAGCAAAGGAGGAAGATATTTGTCCCACACTGAATAAAGTAATTTTGAAATCATTAAATCAGAAAAGTGGTTTCTGCATTCAAGAGTATAAGAAAATATTAGAAATACCAAAATTTAAATGGGGAGGAGTTGAAAAATTGAGTATATTGCCTAGAAGAAAGATAGCTCAAGTTTGGAATTCTGTATTTGAAAGATTAATGCATCAGTAATTGTTTTGGGAAGATGTTATCTCTATAAAAATAAAGATGTATCATTAGTTCAAAAGTTATAGGTTAAATATGCAGATGACAATATGTAGCAAATATATATATATATAATCTATGTGATTATCTTTAAAGATTTTTGAAGATTATGTCTTGAAACAAATATATAAAAATAAAGAATAACACATAGGGTGGTGGAATCATGAGTTGACTAGAAAAATTAAAATTAGTTATTGCTAAAATCCCTATAGTCAAATTTCAAACAAGTATTATGCATATGGTCAAATGCCATTTCCACTGTTTTTTAACTAGAAGTGGTTAATATCAATTGGAACAGACAGAACAAATAGAGTAAATATATGAGAGGTGCTCAGTTTCATTAATAATAAGAAAAAGTTATAGGGAGATGTTATTTCACAACCCCACTATCAAAAAATACATAAATTTCCAAGTATCAGAAAAAAATGCTGTACTGTAGGTACTTTAATATACTCTTGGGAGAACTAGTGAAACCTAAATATTTTATACAGATTTTTGTTATTTACAGCAAAGAAATTCTCCATCTAGATTTACAGAATTATATCTGCAGACTCAGAGAGCTATGCTCAAACCACAATTGTTGGTTAGAAAACTCATGCAAGCCACATAAATGCAGTAACTGCAGAGGAAAGAGAATGATGCAATAGCACAGTGGGTAAGACACACGAATTCAAGAAAATAAATGAAACCATTCTGAGCCAGTATTAATGCGTTACAGACTGTCACTGCAAAACAAAAAAAAAAAAAATGACTGTGGTTTTAAAGAATACACATTTAAAAACAATGAAAAACTATTTTCCCCTTTTTTTTTTCCTTTGGTTTTTTTGAGACAGGGTCTCCCTATAGCCCCAGGTGACCCAGAACTCACTATGTAGACTAGGCTGAACTTGAGCTCACAGAGATCTGCCTGCCTCTGCCTCCTGAGTGTAGGACTAAAGGCGTGTGCCACCACGCCTGGCTGAAAAACTATATTCTTATTGATTCACATTTATGTTTTAGTTTTTCATAAATAGACTAACACATTTTAAATTTATACTCATGTTTTACTTTGGGAAGGAAATTTGGAAAAAGGATTTGCATAAGAAAATGAAGAGACTGCCACTTATTTTGTTTTTTTCTATTGTGGTAAAATTAATTTAAAGTCAATATGATAATCTTTTTACCTCTGCTGACTCTAATTGATGAATGTAAAAGTGCTAGCAATATTAGTTTGCTGATACAGTTTTTTATATCAAAAATATACATGTGAATATATATATATAAAAATGTTTTACAGCTGTCAACTTAAAATTACCCAGTATTGAAAGGATATCAAAATTGATCATAGATACTTATTTTAAAATTTTTGTCAAGTTTAAAAAGTAGTAGAATCATATGACATGTCAAACTGCGATAAATTTTGAGGGCCCAACTAACTCTGAGAAGTTATAATCAAAGCATAATAGTTTTGACACTGTTGTTGATATTTTGATTTTGATCTTGCTTGTAGTTTTTGTTTGGCGATAGGGTCTTCCTTGGTAGGCCAGGGAGGCTTCAAATTCTTGATCTTCCCGTCTCAACAACTTGTGAGTTTTGAGATTACAAGTTTGTTCTGTCACACATGGCAAAATATGTTAAACTTTTAGAATATCATCTCAGTTATCTCTCAATGTTTATCTAAATTTGAAAATATTTTACTAGCATTGGTTTCATTGAAAAGAAGCATGCCGTAGATGGTGCAGAATATTGCTTTTGTTTTTATCTTGGACTGATGAATATACATAAAATTTAACTTAAAATTTACAATTAAAAAAGCCAATTTAAAAGAGGCTTAAGATATCAAATGGTCAGAGAACTACCTACCTCTCTATCATTTCATTTGCAGCCGCTTTGTGACTCTTAGATCAGCTCCAGCAGCTGCCTTTGGATTTATGGGTCCCAGGAAGGGAGCTGGTTGTAGAGAAATTGAGAACTTTCTTTCCATTTCAACATTTAAATCTGGGCAAGCAGTCAGACTCTAGATTACTCATCTTTCACTCCTCATTGATTTTATTTGCTTTTTCCTACTCAGAGCCCTTTCAATTCCTCTCTGAATGTCTTTGGGAAATATCACTACAGTATTCAGTCAAACACGAGAGCTTAACCAACAAAGAGTTGGCTGGTTTTATTCACAGAGATGAAAAGCAAGGAGCTGTATCAGTAACAATGATCCGAACCAGCTAGCCAGAATGAAGGACAACTCTGGGCTCATTCCTCCACTGAACCAGGGATAGCATAGGCCTGGTGGAAGATGGTGAATTTTAGTTCAGCTCCTAGGTAAAAAAATAACAAAGGAGAGAAAAAGGTAATTTAGGTGTTCTTTAAATTCTGCAGTGTCTTCTCACCCTTTTCTGTCCACAAGTTTCTTTTCTAAGTTTTGTCTACCTCCATCTATATGGCGGAAAGGATGAATACAAAGCAAATGAGAGAATTTGGTGATTAAAGAGATGAGTTTAAGCCCGGGAACAGAGACAGCAGAACACAAGGTCATGAGCCTGGCACTGTAGAACTACATTAATCAGAAAATCTGCAAGTGGTGGTAAGCTTGAGACTTCATGTTCTAGATGGTACCGACACATGTATTTGAAAGATTAATATTTCATATTTCCTTTGGACACACTTCACTAATCCACCTTTAATTCATTTGTTGTGCATACAGGAAAACTACACAGTGAGTGAGCAAAACTCAACAAAACATGTGAACGTAAAGGAACAAATAGTGGACTTATTTTCTTGTTTCCTATGTTCTTTTCTTGGTCATTCAGTAAATAGCAGACTGAGAATTTGTGCAAGAAGATGGAAATAAAATCCTATCGCCTCTTGTTATATAAAATCATTCTTTTAATTAAAAAAAGCATGCATTATAACAGAAGGCAGGAAATTAAAAATAAAAATGTTAATATAAAAAAAAGCCATTTCTATTATGTAAACTAACCTTTCCTTGATTTTAAATGTTCTTATTTGTTGGGAATATATCTTGTGCTGGTTAGTGTTTTGCTAACTTGACACAAACAAGAGTCACATGGGAAGAAGGAACCTCAATTGAGGAATTCCTCCCATCAGACTGGCCTGTGGTCATGTCTATGAGACATTATTTTATAGGTAATTGATGTAGAAGGGCCCAGGGACAACTGTGGGGTTGTCCCTGGTCAATTGAGCCTGGGATTCATAAAAAATGTAGATGAACAAGCCAGAGGGAAGCATGCCAGTAATCAGTGTTCCTCCATGGTCTCTGCTTCAGTTCATGCCTCCAGGTTTCTACTCTGCTTGAGTTCTTGCCTTGGCTTCCCTCAATGATGAAATGTGCCATGGAAGTGTAATCCAAATAAACTTTTTCCTCTCCAAAAAAAAAAAAAATCATTCTCAAGCTATGTGGGAATCGGATGGTAGTAAAGATTTGTATAGGGTTTTATTATGACATCTCCAATGGTCTGGGAGAAAAGTGTTACAATTACACTAGAGAAGAAACAGATTCCCGTGCAACCCACCTTATTTCCTTGATTCTCAAGAGTTGATTGTTCATGAAGTCTAATATAGAACTCAGAAAGCCTTTAGTTTTTCTTTTACTATGCCAAACCTAATTATTAATTTAAATGTTTAGAATCGGTCAAAAAGAGGTATTTGCAGGTACCAGACAGGTAATGTAAATGTGTTCACTGGCTGTGTATAGACCAATGGAGGAGCTACTGAACTGTATAGTAGAGAATTCTCCTAACTTATTGACATTATTTTTAGTAACATAGCATAAATAAATCTGCATGCTATTTATTAAACTGGAAAATGTCTTGTTATTAATATAATGTGTTTTTACTTGATATGTTGTAGAAAATTAGACCGAAATTGATGATAATGACAAAAATCCAAACATAGTTTCACTTAAAATAACAAAAAGAATAGTATGGACTTGATAGGTCAAAAAAGTAGAAAAAAAATTGTTCCACATTATAGTAAATTAAATTTTGTCATTAAACAAACATTTCATTTAGGACATGTTCATTATGCAACTATAATAAGCAATACATCCTAGGTGATCACGGGCAAGAAGATGAAGACAAACCGGTAGGGAAAGTGGATGAGGAATTCACTGGGAAATGCAAGCCCAAGTGTCCTAAATGCAAATGACCTGATTCTCCAATTTGAAGGAGTTTGAGAGTGAATCAGAATTGTCAGTAGGTTTCTGGGACAAGGACTGTGAATCCCAGCTTCCAGTTCTTGCCATTTAAAGAGTTGTATTGTCGTGAAAGCAAATTTTCTACTTAAACCTGGGGAATAGAAATGTGAGAATAGTGTTTTGTGCCTCAGTGCTAGAATAACAGGTCAAATGAAATCCTGTGACCCAAAGGAACCTATTGAATGCCACTTTTATTTTTATTATAATTTCACCCAAGCTAGCAGACTACCAAGTATCATTTGTTATTTGACAGCCTACAAAATGTTCTGTATTGGTCCAGCCCAGTGGCTTATTGAGATCCTTATTAACTCTCAGTCATTTCTATCTCATTGCATAATATTTTTTGTTTCGTTTTTTGAGAAAACCATTTTTACCTTTTCTAGAATGTGAGCTAATACGTTTTCCAGATACCTTACTGTTATACGAATCACTTACATTTATCAGGCAAAGACAGTCTACCAGCCCAATGCAAGGTCAAAAAGTCTTCGACTCGCTATATTTAACCCAAATATAAATTCATGAAAAGACATATTAAGTATCAACCTCCCATTATCACAGTGAAATTGACAGTCATGGATCAAGGATGAGAATTGGGTTGTGTATTTGCAACAGTGCATTGTGTTTTGAACACTACATTGTTTCACAGCATGGCAAAAACCCTGTTTTGACATATCATAATCCAAAGCAATACATCCCTGGCAATCACAGAGATAGGATATACACTTCAGTTTCCACTGATAGATTTCATTTAAGGATTCATTTCATTTCCATTTTCAAGAGCTATAGCATCTCAGTGACTGTTCTTAACTGCCTCAACATTTCCACACATAGCTTAGTTCTTAGTATAACAACATCATTTTCACAGAGTCTAGATGCACTTTTAAAATGGAACTTCATTTATTTTTACTCGACTTAACATATCTATGTCATTATGGGAAAGAACAAATTGCAGGAGAATTTTCATTTTATTTTCTTGGATTTCATTTTCTTCTAACAGGAAGTTATCTGGGTTATTTTTTCTGATCAACACATTTTTTCATAAGCTATAATTGCAAAGTATTAAATGAGATTATCTTCTCTCAATTTCTTCTGTCTTTAATTCTCTTGTGAGGAAGGAATTGTGTGAGCTTTCATTTTTGAAATATATGCAGTGCTTAGTACACAGAAAAATATTCTTTGAAACTAACTTTTTATAATATATCTTAACATGGCACAATTATTATAATGTAAAACCTTATAGACCTACATAACAAATGAAAAATGTTTTCTTTAGGAAAGAAAAGCTAAATATCACATTAAAGTAGATGGTACTTTCAAATGCAGTCTAAATCTCTACAGAAACTTTATATTGAAAAACACCTCAGGCAAAAAAGTCTGAAAAGCAAATAGTAGCACTTCAAAGGCCAATTTATATTCTAATGTAAAGCTTATTGAGATTTCAGAAGTAGGTAATAAAATCATCAGGAACTGATTGCATCATTTGATGAGTTATATAGTTAACTGTAGTCTTGTGTCTAAACCTACAAGAGAAGAGAAAGTCCATAGTGTTAGAAAATTTCATGTATTTTGGTTCTGCCTTGACTTCTTATGGTAAGAAATCAGCCATCGATAAGAACAGGAAAACTGTGTCCTCTCTTGCTATCTTCCCCATGGCATCATGTCCCATTGTTTCACTTATACAAAACATGTATGTTAACTAAGTATTATACTTTTATTTCAATGTCCAATTTTCACATGGGGCACTGAGAAATGCATCTATAAAATCCTACTGAATTTACAAAAAACCATAAGCAGCTGTACTAATAAGAAGGATTATTACAAAGCAAGATAACCATTCCACTGTATGTCCTGTGATTAAATTGGTTTATATACAAAGTATTGTACTCATTGTATTCAAGAGTATAAAAAATTCAGCTTTAATTTCTTGTGTTCTTTCACATATCTGCCTTACCATCTGTGACAGTTTGAATGAAAATGTCCCCATAGGCTCCAAATATTTGGACATTTTGTCCCCACATGGTGGCAATGTTTTGGGAGGTTTTAAAAGGTGTGGCTGTCCTGGAGGAAGTATATCACTGGGAGTGGGCTTAGAGAGTACTTAAGCCTTGCTGGATCTCTAATTGTGCTCTTGCTTCCTGTGCCTGCATGATGATGTGAGAGCTTAGCTTCTGCTGCTCCTGCTCCAGCCACCTCCAGCCACCATGCCTTCTGGACGCAACAGACTGTAATTCCCCTGGAACCATAAGCTCAAATAAACTCTTCCTTCTATAGATTGCTTTGGTCAGTGTTTCTATCACAGAAAGAGAAAAGTGACAAATACATCATCACTTATCAAAAAAACTCTTTTTAAAAAAAATATTGAGCTTTTGTAAATTTCATACAACTGTCCTTAATCAAATTATCCCTCCTTCCTGCATCCTCACGCTCCAATACCTGGCCCCCCATCAGACCACATGTATTCTGCTATGCATGTTGTCCTATCCAGTCAAGCACTGTATCCAGATGTCCTTTGATGAAAACTCATCTACTGGAGCATAGTGAGTCTATGGATTGTTGGTTTGGCCTACTCTCCCTCACCCAGTAGTGATCATTCTCTAGTAGTTCCCAGATTAGGGCCAACCACCACCCATTTCCCTTATTCCACCCTGGAATTCTCTGATTGAGTTGGCATGGGTCCTGTGTGCGATATCACCTTTGCCACAAGCTCACATGGGCAAGCTTCCAGTGGCCTGAAAACCTCTACTTCCCTGTATTCATGAACCAACCTTGGCTCTTCTCCCCACTTCCGCAATGGATCCTGACCTATGAGTGGGAGAGTTTTGATATAGGAGTCCTATCCAGGGACACACAGTCTGAAGTCTCTTATTCTTTAAAACTTGGAAAGCTGTGACCTTTTATGTGCATTATACTCTGTTGTATAAGGAATATTCACTGGTGAGAATTGAGGGATGCACTTATCACCTCCCCCAATACCTCTGCCAGTTCCTCTAAGTTCCATGGAGCTTGGGTATAGAAGTTCCATTGTAGATATATCACCTTATGTTATCTGTGTCTGATCAGTTGTGGGATTCTGCAGTAGCCTCCATCTGTTGCAAAAAGAACCTTCTTTGATGGGTAGTGCACAGTATACTTGTCTGTAAAAAATCAGGATCCATAGTTAGCATATGGTAAGAAATTTCATTTGTCTAGAGATATGACAGAGATAGGGTTTTCTCTAGGATCTATGACCTTTCCAGCTATGTGTATTTGGTTGTGTTTACAGTGCCACCCATGAATGGAAGTGGGGAAAGTGGGAGTGCTTGGCTGGCGAAGGAGGAGGGAGGGACATGCAAGGGGCCATAGTGAAGGAGGAGGGAACTCAGGAGAAAGGAAGATGGCAGGTGTCAGGTATTATTGGGGGAAGGAAGGGGACAATGGGGGCACTTGGACCAGAGGGAGGAGGTAGGTCAGATGGGGGAGAGAGAGTAGAGACGAATGGATCTTGGGTAGGGACCAGGGTAGAGAAGCTTGAGGGAAATGTGTTTCAGCAAAATCCCCAGAGAAATGCATACATGTTGCCTGAACACTACTGCATATGTATACCTGGGGGCTGTATGGCAAAGGTTATAATACTCTCTCTAGGTGTCATTCAAAGGAAACAATCTCCATATTGGTTTCCCAAACTGGCCACTCCTACACATACTTGATAACCATCATTAGCACCTCACAATATCTTCAATTACCTGCTTATGCCACCCAACTATCAATATTCTTCTCCATAGGCACCTGAACTGCCAGTATGCATCCAAGATCACCTATTTCTGATAAAATACATAAGAAAGGGATTATCTTGAATATATTTCTGAGTCAGGCTCACCTGTTGCTCTTCTTCAGGGTTCAAGTTCAGCTGGAGCTTCTTTCTTTTTACAAGGTTAGTAGTTCCCAAAGCTATAGGGATTCAGTATTCTGAACTGGTCCTTGATCATTTCACAGTACTGCCAAAGTCTGAGAGTAAACTAAGGAAATCCACACAGTATGAACAAAACACAGGTCTGAGATCTTCATATACAGACAGTACAAATACTAACTGTAATCAAAATACTTACCCATCTTTGCTATCAGCTAAGAAAAATGCTCAATATAAGGCTATCGAGAGCTTTATTTTAAATATCTGGCAGAAGATTTCACTTTAGTATTTTTCTTTACCTAAAAAAAGATTTTAATGTAAAGTAGGTTTACTCTATAAAGAATGGCTAAAAAATTTAATCGCCTCATAAAAATGATTCATATTTTAGATTATGAAAATTCAACTTGGAAACTTGTTGGTAACTTGTTCATTCAGTGTCTTCTATGGGATTCATGGGTTGCTATAGATGAGGATTATTTAATTTACACTATTGGGGTATATAGCACAAATCAAAAAAGTCCTCTTAATTCCTTAATTTTATTTGGGCATGTTCAGAAGGAGAATTAAATGACACCATCTTTGGTCTGTTTGTTCTTGATGGGTTCCACTTTCCTATGATCTCCACTCAAACTGTTCTCCACTGTGAGACCTCAATGTTGAGCTACTTTGTTTCCTGTTTGCTTCCCTGTGGTTGGTTTACAGCTGATATAATTATTTGAAACCTTCAAAGTTGACCACTAAAAGAAGACTGTGCTTTCATGCATTCTAAGCTGCAGGCTAGCATAGTTAATTTACATTTTTCACAAATTAATAGTTTTATTTTTCACATTTGGTTCACTCTGGATTTTTATTGAGTTTCTGTGCATTTCATAAAATACACCTCAATCAAATTTAGACCCCACCCCCTTCTGTGCCCTCCTACCAGATTTCCTGCATTCTGTCATATATGGTGAGGGCTATCCACTCAGTATTTTTAAGACCTCAATATTCTGAGTACTACACGTTGTTCTACTTGAGACAGTTAATCATTGGCATTCTCATCTATTTCTGTTTACAAGCAACATCATATTCTGAAATATAAGAAAAGATAAAAAAAAATATAAATATGCAGAAAATGTTCTCTTAAAGGCATAATTTTAGGCATCTTTTTTACCCGTGAAATAGCTGGGTTCATTTTCTTAAAATTTTCTTAATATAAATAACCATAGGAATTAACTAAAAGCCCTATTTCAGGATGCTAGATAAATTGATCAGTGGTTAAGAATACTTAATATTCTTTAGGGGAACCGGATTCATTTTCCAGGATTAAAGTCGTACAAAATAAACTATAGCTCCAGTTCTGGGGATGTGATGCACTCTTCTGTTTTCTGTGGGCTCCTGCACGCATATAATCCACACAAATTATAGCAAGTAAACACAGGTACAAATAAATGAATAAATTTATATTTAAAAACTAATTCAATGCTATATGATTGTGGTTATTTCTCTGGGTACTTATTTTAATTTATATATATATGGTTTCATTCTCGATGTTTCCTGAGAATGTTTTAGTGAACTCAACTACTGTTATTTCATTTGTCTTAACAGATTATACTGTGCAGATTTCAGCACACCTTCCCTCAGATCTGGTTGGAAGGTAAATGAGGCCATAGGATACAGAGTGATTAAGTTAAAAAACTGGTACTTTTTAAAATACAGCATAGTAGTCTCTGTGGCCAAAGAAGTACACACTCAAAAAACTTCTTCAATGAGAACTATGTATAAATCACCTTTTACTCCTATAAATAACCAATTGTGTGAGATGGAAGGAAATTTGCACTGTAACAGATGATGACACTTCACAGAGGGTCAGGAGCAGACTTCGCCAAGCAGGTGGCATTTGATTTCAGCCATGAGTCTGTACATTAAAACACAGGGATATTGACGATTTTAGGGAAGTCTTCTCTTTGTTTTTAGCTATCCAAAACCCAATGAAGCTAGGAAAATAATTGCATGTTACTTATATGACATTGAAAGGTTTTTAAAATATTTTTAGATTTTTGTCTTAAGGTAATGCGTTGACACTGAAAATTTCTGAGTAAGGCATGATGATATTTACCTCACATAAGTTTGGGAGGACAAGGAGAACTGAATATGAGAATTTAGGTGCAGAGACAATTAGTTTTTTTGAAGAAGAAAAAAATGTAGTTATGATCTTAATGGTGGATGAAAGGAGAGTTGAAAATTGAATTATATAATAAAAGCCAGGCCTAGCTAGTCGACCTGAAGAGGTGGATCAGATCTTAAGTGAGGAATTCCACTTCAATTCATACAGTGAAGAGTGATCTAGAAATACTGGACATCAACCGCAGACCTCCACACACATAGGCAAACGCATGCATGTGTACCTTACACACATACCTATACGTACACGTGTATGCACAGACATGCACATAAATGCTATAGCAATAGTAAATGAGTAGGACCTGATAAGTTACTAAATATAAAGGATAGCAATAACAATAAAGGAAAGGATAAAAATGTAGCACCCAGTGTACTGATATGGGTGTCTAGAAACTAGAAATTCAAGTAACGATCATCTTGATGTGTAAGGTTGCTGAATTCCAATTTCTGGGGCTTATTGAAATTAGGAAATGTAAAAGTAGGCTCAATACCACTGTAGGAAAGAGATGAGGAAGACAGATGTGTGGAAGCTGTTTATGGAGGTTGTTCATTTATCAACTGATCTTGGGCACAGAAAACCTGCCTATGTAAATTTCCTTCATTTAAAGGTTAAATAGCAAAGGGTCCACAAAATGAACCATTGAACAAGTGGCATAAATTGTGACAATTAATTTAAAAACACAGCTAACCCACCTTGTCATTTTCTTTTCATTCAACTGATAGGTCATTATGAAATTCTAAGTATATAATACTAACCAGAGCATACCGTACACCATGAACACTCCTGCTTTGGTGGTCACTGAATTCTCCTTCAGTGACATATAGAACCAGAGCAGCATATGGCCCTCAAATTAAGCTGGAGTCAAGAGATTAAGAAGTTATTCAAATTAGTAGAAAATATGAAATCCTTTGTAGCTGTGCATTTGTTCATAAAATAGTCTCTGCTCCAAATCCCAGAGCTGGTATTGTCCTAGTAATGTTCACATATGGAGAACATAGTCTTTAGTTGCAGAGAGACCTGGGTAGCATCAGTAGAAACTCAGACCATGAGAAGTGAAATTGGACAGGTGAAGGCTGAGGGCAGGTGTAATGATCATTTCTCACAGATCAGAACGCCAGCTTTTCATGTTTTCCAGAGGGCATAATTAGTCAAAGGAATAGAGTTATTCCTTTTACTTCTCGCCAGTATATATAACTAGTCAACACCATTTTAGTAATAGCTGAAATACACAAACAAATATTTTTATAACATCTGTTTGTTATGAAAATTAAAATAGTGCCAAAAGTATTTAAAATTTATTTAATAACATAAAAGATTTATATTTAATAGTGACACAGAGAATATATTTTTACTATATTTTTAAAACCTAAAGTTCATGGTAATATTAGCTCTGGGTTCTGTGTGAACTTGGTTAGAACAAGTTTGTTTTTGAATCTACTGCCTTCCTTCTTCCCTCTGTGGTCCCTTCCTCTGTTAAGACTCCCTTCTTTACTTAGTAGAATGTGTTAGAAGCATTCTACCTCCTTTCTAGACTAGTACAAATAATTAATTTTTACAAGTATCATAATTTTTATCTTCTGAAACCAGCTTGATAAAGTATCCAAACTGTTTATTTATGTCAGTCCTAATAATATTACGCAGCTGTGTGTAATTCAAAAAAGAAATTTATGTGGTAGGAGTTTTGCAAAAACAGTCTTGGTGTTTGTTTCCTTTAATCATCACCAGAGTTCAATGACCTGTTAAAAATATTTTCCAAATAAAGAGTAAATTTTAAAATAAAAATAGCTTATTTCTATAAATGACATTTTGCTACCTATCAAATTCTGCTAGCTGTAATCATAGCCCAAGGATTATAAAAATGAAAATGCTAGAAATTAAGTAGTTACAATTTTTCTCTGAATATTTTATTAGGTATGATTTTCTAAAAGAGAATTATAAAGAATAGAAATAATTTTAAAGGGTTCAAACAATTTGCTCTTTGGTGAAAGGTTAATGAATATTTAAATATCTTATTTATTACTTAGCCCAACCTGGATGTAAGAACTTCATTGAGTATGCTTCTATGCAGGGGAAAACCAGGAGGCATTCAACAAAAACATATTTTGGAAATTTGAATCAAGTAGTTTCATTCTTTCCCAAACATTTGATTTCTCTTTAGCCAGCTGGTAGGTTCAGAAGATAAATATTTTAGTGAGTCATCAATCTGATTTCATGGAATATATACTATATATCAAATCATTCCCAAATCAGGAGGAATGGAATGACCAAGAGTCTCAGAATCAAGGGCAAAGTGTCAGGATAGAGGAGACAGGAGAAAAGAAAATAGAAACAGCATGGAGAGATGTATCAATCACTATATTGAAAAGGAGTCAAGATAGCAGACAACCTTGTCTGGTACCTGATTTTAATGGGAATTCTTCCAGTTTTTCCCCATTTAGAATGATGTTGACCATAGGTTTGCTGGATATGGCTCTAATAAGATTGTGGTGTGATCCCTCCAATCCAGTTTCCTCTAGGACTTTTTAACATGAATGCATGTTGGATTTTGTCAAAGGCCTTTTCTGCATCTTTGAGATGACCATGTGATTGTTGTCTTTAAGTCCATTTATATGTTTTATTATATGTATTGACTTAACTAATGTATACTGAACAATTTCTGCATTTCTGGAATAAAGCCTGCTTGATCATGGTGGATGATGTTTTTGATGTGTGTCTGTATGTGTTTTGCAAACATTTTATTGAGAATCTTCTAACCTATCTTCATTAAGGATATGGGCCTATAGTTTTCGTTTTTATTGTTGTCTTTACCTGGTTTTGGTATTAGGGTGGTATTGATGTCATAGAAGGAGTTTGGGAGTTCTCCCTCTGTTTCTATCATTTTGAATAATTTTAAAAGTATTAGTTGTAGATCTTCTTTGAAGAACTGTGAGCATTCCTCTGTGAATCCATCTGGGCCTGGGCTTTTCTTTAGTCAGGAGGTTTTGCATATTGAATCAATTTTCTCTTTTGTTATGGGTCTCTTTAAGCTGTTGATCTCTTCTTTACTTAACTATTGTAGTTTCTGTGAATTTAGCAATTCATCCATTTCATTTAGATTTTCAAATTTTATAGATTATAGGTTTTTTAAAGTATTCCCTTACAAATATGCTCTGAATTTTTTGGTCTCTGTTGTGATGTTTCCCCTTTCATCTCTGATTTTACTAACTTGGATTTGTTCTTTCATTCTTTTGGTTGACTGGGCTAAGGGTCTATCTTATTTAGCTTTTCAAAGAACAGCTCTTAAATTCATTTATTCTTTGTATTGTTGTCTTTGTTTCTATTTCATTAATTTCTGCTCTGATATTTGTTATTTCTTCTCCCCTACTAGGTTTGGGGTTGGTTTGCTTTTGCCTTTTCAGAGTCTTGAGTTATACGGTTAAGTCATACATCAGTGAAACTTCCTTATACAACAAAGTGATGCACACAGAAGACCACAATTGGCTCAGTTTTAGAGAATAAGAGGTTGCAGAGTGTGTGCCCTTGGATAGAACTGCTATATTAATCACACCCACCCAGGGCTCAGGGACCATTGTGGAAGATGGGGTATGGAAAAACGTAAGAGCCAGGATTGGTCCATGGACATAAGGAAGCAGAGGCTTTCTGGCCACTGGAAACTTGCTCATGTGAACTTGTGACAGTGATGGAGTGAAGCACAATACCCATGCCAACTCCATCAGACAAGGGCCCAGAGTGGTGCAAGGGAAATGGGTGGTGGGCATGCAGGATCCTGAGAACCGTTGGAGACTGACTACAGCTATGTGAGGGAGCAGACATAAGATCTCTAGGTAGGCTGAATAGACTCCAGTGTATAAATTTGAATCAAAAGACACTGGGTAAAATGCTTTGCTTAGATAGGACTCAACATGTATGTCAAAATACATGAGGTCCGGTGGGGAACTGTGGGGACATGGATGGGGAGGGGTCTTGATTTTATTAAGAATTGTAGTATGAAATGTACAAAAGTTCCAAAATATTAATAAAAAATGAAAATAAAAGAGATGTGTCCATAGAACATCGCTATTCACTTACTGTGTGTGATATTAGATAAAAAATGCCTAAGATTCATTCCAGCTCTTCAAATCTAGGAGATCTCAAATAATTACAACACATTTAAAAATTAAAGTATTTTAGAAGTACTCAAATAAAACAGAATAATTATATTTAATTCAGTTTTGGATCATTAATAACATTCCTGAGTAAGTAAGCGATTCATTTCTTACCTTGACATTTATTCAGGGAGAATTTTTTGAAAACTCTTGTGGCAGAACTAATAGGAAACACACAAAATTAAGAGCTTTATTGTTTCAGTGACAAGACTGGATCCGGTTATATAATTGTAATTCCTATTTGTTCAAGAAGACTTTCACTTATTTTTTAGTTCTTTTGTAGCTTTTCAGATGACATATTTCATTTTCCTTGTTCAAGAACAACAGCTTGAAAGAAAAACAAACATAATTCCTAAATGTGATATTCAAAAAAGGACAGAGTTCATTATCATGATCCCAACAAAATTACTCAAAAGGCAAAGACAAGGCACTGGACAGGCAGGAAATGTATTTACTTTTCTTCAGATGATCAGCACTCCCAACTTTGGTTTAAGAGAGAACTCACCTTAGTAAGTACACCATTTAGAAACTGATGATCACTGGACAGAGTATATAAGTTCTAAAGCTAATGAACACTGACCACACCATGGATATATTGATTTAGTAACCCCATGGCCATTTTATTCCTAAAAATGTAGATATTGGAGTATATCAGAATTTCAAGAGATGCCAAATTTTCTTTCTATTCTATCAGGTATATTAACAATGCTGATGACCAAGATTTCTTCATAATTTTTCAGATTATAATTTCCTCCTGTTGTCTTTTGTATGTGGACCTCACATCAATTGTCCTGTTGTTTTTTTTCTTTTTCTTATCCAGTATACAACACCCTAAATCACACCACCTACTAGTAGGTGATGGTTTTGTTTTCAGATAATCCATGATCAGCTCTGGCTCTATATCCAATCTATTGTGACAAGAGCAAAAGGAAACACAGAGAAGGTGAGAGAAATTGATACAGATCCAACTTCCTGTGAATGGTTTTCACAGAAGGAGGTGGTCTAGCTGGTATGTACAATTTTATAAACTCTTCTCTTTGGTAAAAAACTAAATATATTCTTCTTTCCTGGATTCAATGTTGTAGAATAAATATCTGTCACAGAGAACAAAATCTGTCACTGTGATTTGTTTTTACATTTCAAAAATATGTCTAATGACAAAAATATCTAACTCCATTATGACATCTAAGTCAGTTTGATAAACTATCTGCTCTTCCCTAAAACCCAACCAGTTGTACACATACACACAGACACACATAGAACCTCTGAAAAGTTGTCCCACTAAAATTGTTAACATTGACTTAAGTTTAGAAATGAATTTTTTACAGTGTTTCTATAGTCTCAGCCTACCTCTAATTCACTGCATGGAATAGTTTGGCCTCGATCTTACAGACATAAGATCCAGAGGGCTAGGAGTAAATGATCAAGCCACCACACCCAATGTTAGAAATTAATTTATTATGCTTAGACTAGGCTATTTTATAAAATTCCTTATTTGCTTATGTAGAATTTGATCATCTTAAAAATAATAAGGGTTGGGGCTGGAGAGCTGGCTCAGTGTTTAAGAGCATTGATTGCTCTTCCAGAGGACCAGGTTTCAATTTCTAGCACCCTAATAACTCTCCATAACTCCAATTCCAGGGAATCCAACACCATCTACTGGCCTCTGTGGGCACTGCACAGCAAAGATGCACTTAATATAAGTGCAAGCAATACTCTCATACACATAAAATAAATAAGTTTAAAAAATAGTAATGGTAGTTTTAAGGTTCACATCTAGCTGATTTCTTTAATTGATTGAGTTTTAAAATTTGTGATCTTCAAAATCTTGCTTTTATTTCCCTGTAGTCTACTTCAAATCTATAGAAATAAGACTAAAATGTGGAAAAGAGGGCAAATCAGAAAAAAATATCACGTGGTACTCTTCTTAACATCATTCCAAACTGTTGTAACAGGCTTCTATTTGTATTTGAATATTTACATCTGGCTTAATACTTGTTTTAACAACTTTTATACTTGCTGTTCCTCAACAAAGTTTGTCCAAAGTTGGTTTATGCATTTATGCAGACTGAAACTAGTGACCAGACATGCAAACCAAGAGGAATGAAAACTTTACAAGATGATGTTACAGCATTTCTATGCCTGAAAGAAAGAGCACAAAAGCAAATAAGCCCTGAGGCCACCTGAGTTATGAGGAGGAGAAAACTAACCATTTCTTCTAGAGAATTGAATTTTCTCACATTGTTTTTCTCTATAGAGCAGTGTTACCAACGAGTGTGGAGTCTAAGGTATTTGATGATATGTGCAGATAATTTTAGTGACACATAATTATATCTTAATTTACACAACATCTAAATTAGAGCATACTGCATTTAATTGTACCCTGTGGCCAATTAGTTGCAGAACACACCATCTGATTGTCTGTGGAATGAAAATTGTTGATATAAACTTTCATGCAGAAACTAGCAACCGCAGTGGGAGTCCGTGAGGAGAACCGTGGAGAAGGAGCCCCAGTCCTCACCTGCAGCAGAGCTCAGGGCAAATCACTTCTCACAGCTAATCTCCAGTGTTTCTCACTGCCACCTGTGAAAAATGGTGCCTTTCTCTCCCCATCAGACTTTGAAATCTCATCCAATTCTGATCAAAGAAGTGTCAAATGGTTGAAATATTTTGGGGGAGTAATATCATATAAAGTGAGGAAAATGTAGCTGTCTGATCAGCACCTGGACAAAAAAATACCTCACTGAAGTCTGACTACTGGCTAGCAATTCAATTTTGGATAAATCGTTTTACTTTTCCCTTTCTCCAACTATAAAATAAGGATGCTTCACAAGATAGTCTTTCAGATTCGTTTATCTCTAAATATCTGACATAAACATAAGTTAGTAGTCTGACTTATCAAACATGATCACATATGTAATTATTTATTTGTTCTTATATTCTTCAAGCAGCAAAAATGTACTTATGATATGTGTGACACTTAAGCAAACATTTCTTAGTCATATGATTGAATAAAGCAGGTTTTCCAGAAAACCAATGGAGAACTTAAGCATCCTGTTTGGGAGTAAACTAGGATGAATGTGTGCTATAAGTATTTAATGTGAGGCTGACTTTAGTCTTGCAGTTTTGGAATTCTGAATGTGACTGGAAATGTAATGATCCTGAACTGTATCTACAGCATCCATGAAGCTGACTATTAATCTTAAAATGTCTCCAAAAGACAGTCCCTCATGCAACACAGGGCAATGAACACAAAAGGCCACAAATGGCCAAAGCATAGAGAATAAGTCTGCAATGTTTGGGTCTTTGGAAATAATTCCTATATTAACCTTTACTCACCAGAGGCTCAGGGACCATTGCAGAAGAGGGGGCAGAAAGATTGTAAGAGCCAGGAGGGGAGGTGCAAGACCATATGGAAACAGGGTCTTACAGGTTCCTGGGACCTTGCTCATATGAATCCACAGCAATAGTGTCATCATGCACAAGACCCATGCAAACTCAAAAACGCAGCATAGAACTGGAGAAATGGGCAGAAGTTCCCAATTTTAGACAAAGAATTGTTGGCAGCTGATTACTACTGGGTGAGAAAGAGCTGATCTTCTTTAAGGGAGTGACTTTAGATAAGCCGACTAGACCCCAGTGGATAAATTGTCACTGATGGATGTCTGGATACACAACTTGACTTGATAGGCCTTATCGTATATGGTAGAGTTCATGAAATCTGGCCGGGGAGCTACTGGAATGTGTGGACGGGGCAGGGAGTATAAAGATGTTTAAAGTGCTTTGTATGAAATAGATACACAAAAATTAAATAAAAATATAAATAATATGGAAAATCAAAATCTAGTGAATCAAAATTAAACTGATAGTTATTATTAAATAAATAAAAATACTAAAGATATTCCAACATATGAAAATATAACATTCACTATCATAAGAAGTGCACATAGTGGACTCTTATTAAGTTTCAAAATATACCAAGTCATGTCACCTGCCAGTCATGTTAGATGAAATAAACCAGACTCAAAAGCACAAATACTGAATACATATTCATGTGTGGAATATGGAGAAAAAGGTATATTAAATTAAAAGCAGGCTGTGAGGGAACATAAAGATGATCAAGGCTTGAGAAGGGTTACTTGTCTGTAAGGCAAGTAACAGAGGAAATGTGGTCAAATCACTGTACTGTGTTTATTATTTAAATAAAATCCTGTAACTCTGTACAATTAATACACTAATGTAAAATAATTTTTAATAATTGTAACAATGTAGAAAACAGACAAGTATAGACAGCCTGAGAGGGTGGATTCGGACCTCCATTGCTGTTGGTGATCTGATCTTAGCAGACTGTCAGAGAGTGCTGAGATCAGGCATCCCTCTGGCATCCATCTGGCATAGGGGCTGAGAACACAGGGGACTGCCTGAGAGTGCCTGGATCTTGCCTGCATGTGGTGAAGCAAGCCTGAGTGTACCTGATTGCACCCGGAATTGGACTTCTGTGGGTACTCCTGGATAGCTGAACTAATCCATCAGTACCCTCCAAATTAAACCTGAGAGAACCTGAAACCTGTACCAACCAGCTTTAAATAACCAAAAAAAAAAAAAAAGGATTTAGGCACCCTGATAATACAAACAAAAGCATACTTCAACTTAATTCTCACATCAGAATCATAAACAACAAAAGAAAATCATATGCTAAAATCACAACAAAAGGATAATAAAATGGAAAGCCAAAACACTATGTCCTACCAAACTCCACCAATCCTGCAGGAAAGTTCTACAAGAACCCCTAGAGATAATACAGGACACTGAATTTAAAAGAACAATCATAAACATGATCAAGGGATTCAACGAATTTAAAGAACACACGAACAAACAAATCAAAGAGCTAAAAGAAAATAGGGATAAACTTCTGAATGAATTCACAAAAGAGATAGAAACATTGAAGAAAACTCAGGCAGAAATGAAGAAGGAAGTGCAAAACTCAGTAAGTCAACCTGAAACAACAGGGGAAAGCCTCACCACTAGAATGGATGCAATGGAAAATAGGATTTCAATGCTGGAGGATAAAGTTGAAGAATTGGACCACTCAAGCAAAGATTATGGAAAATTTAAAAAGACACAGGAATGGAATATGCAAGAGATGTGGGACACCATGAAACGACCAAATCTATGGATCTTAGCAATAGAGGAAAGAGAAGAATTTCAGGTTAATGATGTTAAACAGATCTTAAATGGGATTGTAGAAGAGAATTTCCTGAAATTAAGGAAAGACATCCCCATACAAATACAGGAAGCACATAGAACACCAAATAGACAAAATCAGTAAAGAAACTCCCCACGACATATCAGAAAACACTAAATGTACAGAAAAAAAAGAGAATGCTAGAAGCAGCAAAAGATAAGTCACATGCAAAGCAAAGCCTATCAGAATTACAGCTGACTTATCAATGCAAACTATGGATGTCAGAAGAGCCTGGATGAAAATATTTCCAGTTCTAATTGACAGTAGACATCAGCCCAGAATACTTTACCCAACAAAAATGCCCATTAGAGTTGAGGGGGAAAATATAATCTTCCATGACACGTATGGCCTGAAAGATTACATGCCCACAAAACCAGCCCTTCAAAGAATACTTGAAGCAATACAGAGAGCAGAGAAACAACTATACCCCAGGGACCACAAAAGCAAATAAATAAAGGTATAATCTAGGAAACACAAGATTAGAGAACACAAACAGCAAAGGACTGAACTCCCTAGTCCAAAGTCAAAGGCTAAGTGAATGTATTAAGAAACAAATTCCATCTCTTTGCTCTCTGCAAGAAATCCATCTCACCTTCAGGGACAGGCACTACCTTAAGGTACAAGGATGGAAAATAATATTCCAAGCAAATGTCACTAAGAATCAAGCAGGGGTTGCAATTCTAATATCTGAAAAAAATAGACTTCAAAGTAAAACTAATCAGAAGAGATAAGGAGGGTCGCTTTGTTACAGGTTTCCTCATGGGTCCAGACCATGAGGGACTGCAGGGAACAAGGGTTCTGCCTGAGATGGGAGTGAGAGGCAAGGAGTCAACACACAGACACTGGGAGTCAGGCGGAAGCAGGCACTAGGAGAGGTGCTGCAGACTCGCTTATTGCTGGGAAGTGCAAGCCTTATATATCTCTCCCCCATCCCCAGTGTCCCATAAGTTGGTGTGTCATTTCCTGATAGATCCCCTCATCTGGGCAGATTGTAGTTTGGCTATTTTGCTGAAGCACAGGCTGCGCTCTCAAAGCAGAAGCTGTGTTCTCTAGTGCAGCCTGTGCTTAAGCCTGGCAATTCCTCTCCTGCATATCCATCCCGTTTTATTACAGAAATCAGTGGGAGCCGAGGTTCTTTGCCTCGACATAGTTGACCTCACCTCATAGGTCACCCAGCTTGATGGACTGTGCCTGTCTTAGGTCCCCCTTAGCATTGGGATCTTACCTGTCATTGACTGCCAGTCCTCGAAGGGTGTGACCTCTGGCATGACCATGTGAGGGAGGAGGAGGGCAAGAAATTATACAGCTCAGCCACTTTTTGGATGTCAGCAAGCCAGACCTGCTGGACCTCAAGAGGGTTTTGTAGAGACAAGGTGTCTCCAGGCTGCAAGGGAGGAAGCCTGAGGGCATCCATGAAGGGGGAGCATATCTCCAGGAGTGAGCGAGAGGCAGCATTGCCACGGAATAGGAAAGCACAATGTGGTGGGAAGTTAATATGTGGGAGGGCACCTGGTCCATGGAGGATGCCTGACCCTTGTGGGGGAAGGGAGGTGGCCCCAGGGTCACAAAGACACTGTAGTCTCAGAACTGTCTTTTACTAAGGGAGACCAAAGTTTGAGGCCCCATAAGGAGCCCTGGCTTCAGTTTCCATGAAAGTCGCCTGTTGTGATGTTAAAAAGGGAGTGACAAGGAGAGACATTAGGGGAGGAGGGGTTAAAGACTGGGATGAAGCAGAGCAATCCTGTAAGGGACCATGTGCCATTTATGGGAACGGGTGCGTGAATCAATTCCATGGTGGGGAGACTGAGGGATTCATTAGCAGTAAAGAGAACTGGGAAAGCGGGTGATTGTTCATTTTCAGGGAGGATCAGAGATGGTAAGGGGACCAATGCCCAGAGTTCTAAAGCCTGGGAAGGGTGCCAAAGATAACAAAGCTGGAAAAGGATGTCATAGCTTATCAAACTCGCAGTTGGGCCCGGTCTCCAGATGCATTTCCATAGCTGGCCGGATGTCTCTTGATGGAATCCAGATGGGGGTTGTAACGTCCTGTGGAAAAATACAAGTATATCCTCATCCTTATGTCAGGACAGGGGCTGGTTACTGCCACAGGGATGAAATCAGATCCATCCACCTAACTAGTGGCAGAAGTGTAGCCTGAGGCAAGAGGGCGAATGTTTGTATGCTGGACTGAGACCTGTCATCAAACATGAGGAAAGTGAGGTGGAACAAAGCCTCAGTAAGAGCCAAATGAGGATCATGTTTGGCCGGAGCTGAGGGGCTTTTAGCCGGGAGGGACTTAGGTGTCCTGTTGGTCTTTTAGACAATAGCTTGTCCTTTTGGGTTACAGGGAATACCAAAGGTATGTTTGATTTCCCAGGAGGAAACAAATTTATTGAATTCTTGAGAGGAATAAGTGGGCCCATTATCAGTCTTAAGTGCCCAGGATATGCCCATGATTAGCATGGCGGACTTTATAGTTTTAATGGCATGCGTAGTCTTTTCCCCTGAGAGACCTAAAGCATAAGTAAGGGAAGAGCATGTGTCAACTATAACATGAATGAATCTCAGTTTCCCAAAAGGGGGGTAGTGAGTCACATCCATCTGCCAAATGGCATTGGGTATCAAACCATGGGATTCACTCCTCCCCTGTTAAGGGGCCCAAGAGGCATAAGCAGGACATAGGTAGCACATGAGCAGACCAGGTGCTTGCATTGGGACATAGGGATTTTTGGGAGGAGTTTATGAATACTCTGAGGGGACAGGTGGAATTGTTGATGTAAAGCTCTTGCTTTTTCTAACAGGCTAGACTGGACTGGTATGATCAGGGCACGTGTGGCAGCATTCCCCTGAGTTAGAATACTGGGAAGGGCAGAATGTGAGTGGAATTTTTGAGCAGAGAACTTGCTAAAAATATGGGGAGTTGGGTCCTGATTAGTTGGTGGCTTTGCAGATGAGTGCAAGGTCCATGAGAGGGGTAGGCACTCATGGCTGTTGGGCAGCATTAGGCCAACATTAACCAGAAAGGCAGACACAGGCAGGCAAGGGGCAGTAAGGGATGGGCGAGCTATGTAGAATGTGACGGGAAGGCCAAGCAGAAAGAGCCACAGGTAGAGGTGCAGCACATTCACGAAGGTGGCCTGGTGCGGGTCATAGTACCAGCTGCCACTCAGCGCAGCCCACACCCCCTGCCTGAGGATCTGCAGCATCTGCAACTCCATCCCCACCCGGCGCCGCCTCCACCACTGCCGCCTTCTGCGCCCCGGCCCCAACTCTGCGTCATCTCTGGTGCTGTTGTAGCACATCTAGCCCCCACCCAAGCTCTTGGAGAGTGGCCAGGTCCCGCAGTGGTAGCTGCTGCTATGGGAGGAGGAGGCAGTGAGGAGGAGGCTGGCAATAATGGCTAGAAGGATTGGGACAAATGGTGCAAGAGGAATGACTCCCAACCCTACTTCCCTTTTTTGTGCCAAGAAAAGGACCCACAGACATAGGTCAGTATCCCGCATAATCTTGGGAGAGATCCAAGGGGACAAGTTCGTGGCTTCATTTCAGAAATTTTTAATATCTTTTGGTTTAACTTTCAGTCCCCGAGTTCAAGGACTGATTTGAGTTCAAGGACTGCTGTTTGTGGCTCTTTGCACTGTGGTGGTCAGTTGCCCATTGTGGGAAGGTCCTGTGAAGGGAAACTCGCCACAAAAGTAAAAGGAAAGGGTGACCAACAAAAGGGCACAAATGAAGCAAACAAGGACCATGAGTCACTCTGACATAAACCACCCCAACATGAAAAGTTGTATTGGATCCAAATGTCATGTGCTTAGTGAGGAACTTCTGAAGGCCATGACCCCTTCAGCTGTATGCTCACACTGTGTCTTTAGGACAGGCAATAGGATGACCTGAAGCCTGGGCTCTTAGTTCAGGGTAGATCAGCCCTTATGTGAACTCATCAGAATAAGCTGAGAAGGGAAAGATGCCAACATGGGCTTCGGGACCATGAGGAGGAGTGTGCCTTCCTGATTTAACAACAAATATGACAAACAAGGTAGAGGGGACAGAGGAGGGGATCACTCCCTCACCCTCGAGCAGCCAAACGGACAGAAAAAAAACCTGGGGCCTACTCACTGAATGAACTGAAGTTGGGGGGCGTCACCAATGCCGGGGGGCTGGGAACCTTGTTCGGGTGAGAGCTGTTGCAGGTTTCGTCACAGGTCCAGACCACGAGGGTCTGCAGGGAACAAGGGTTCTGGCTGAGGTGGGGGTGAGAGGTGTGGAGTCAACACAGAGACACCTGGAGTTGGGTGGAAGCAGGCACTAGGTGAGGTGCTGCAGACTCGTTTACTGCTGGGAAGTGCAAGCATTATATATATCACCCCCTGCCCCCAGTGTCCCATAAGCTGGTGTGTGGCTTCCCAATAGATCCCCTCATCTGGGCAGATTGTAGTTTGGCTATTTTGCAGAAGCATGGGCTACACTCTCAAGGCAGAAGCTGTGTTCTCTAGTGCTGCCTGTGATTAAGCCTAGCACTTCCTCTCCTACATCACTTCATTCTGATCAAAGGAACAATTAACCAAAAAGATATTACAATCCTTAACATGTATGCACCAAACTCTGGTGCATCCAAATTCATATGTATACATGTATATATGTATATATATGTATATATATATTGCATGTAGTATACATGCATGTGTACATGTGTTTACATGTGTATGGGCACACATGTGCAGGTGCATGTGTGTGCATATGTGTGTGAATGCATGTGGAGGCAAAAGATCACTCACTCTCCACTTTATTTACTAAGGCATAGTCTCTCCTTGAAGCCACAGCTCACCAATTAGGCTAGTGTAGCTAGCCAGCTTACTCTGGGGAACCCGCGTCTCTGCCTTCTGGGTGCTGGCATTATAAGCAGGCTGTATCTCTTTTTCCTAGTCACCATACGAACTCATGGCGATTAAACAACACACTCCTAAACAATCAGTGGGTCAAAGGAGAAATTAAGAAAGGAATAAAAGAAATCCTGGAGTTCAAGGAAAAGGACAATACAACACCACACAACCTCTGGAACATATTAAAAGCAGTGCTAAGGGGAAGTTTATAGCTTTAAGTGCCTACATTAAAAAATTAGAAAAATCCCAAATAAATGACCTAGCACTGCAAGTCAAGACACTGGAAAGGCAAAAACAAATGAAACCTAAACCCAGCAGAAGAAAAGAAATAACAAAAATCAGAGCAGAAATTAATGAAATAGAAAGAAAGAAAACAATACAAAGAATCTATGAATCTAAGAGCCGGTTTTTTGAAAACATAACAAGATAGACAGATCCTTAGCCCAGTTAACCAAAAGAAAGAAAGAACAAATCCAAATCAACAATATCAGAGATGAAAGGGGAAACATCCCAACAGACAACCAAAAGATCCAGATCATTATAAGGGAATATTTTTAAAACCTATATGCCACTAAATATGAAAATCAAAAAGAAATAAATGGATATCTGAAATCATGGAAGCCACCAAAGTTAAACCAAGAAGAGATCAACAGTTTAAATAGACCCATAACATATAAGGAAATTGAAACAATAATACAAAGCTCTGAGCTGAAAAAAGCCCAGCACAGATGGATTTGCAGCAGAATTCTACCAACACTTAAAGAAGACCTCCAATTAATACTGATTAAATTATTCAAAATGATAAAAACAGAGGGAGAACTCCAAAATTCTAAGAATCCAGTGTCACTCTAATGCCCAAATTGGGTAATGACACAACCCCAAAAGAAAACTATAGACTCACACCCTTAATGAACACAGATGCAAAAATTCTCAACAAAATGCTTGCAACTCACATACAGACACACATTAAAAAGATCATTCACCATGAATGATCAAGTAGGCTTTATCCCAGAGTTGCAGGATTGGTTCAACATGGGCAATTCAATAAGCATAATTAATCATATAAATGGACTCAAAGACAAAAACCACATTGTCATCCCAATACATTCAGAAAATGCTTTTGACAAAATTCAGCATGCGTATATGTTCAAAGTCCTAGAAGGAATTGGACTGGAGGGAATGTACCTCAACATAGCTAAAGCTAAATACAACAAACCCACAGCCAACATCATTCTAAATGGAGAAAAACTGCAAGTATTCCGATTAAAATCACGAACCAGACAAGGATGTCCACTATCTCCACTCCTTTTCAACATAGTGCTTGAAACCCTGGCTAGAACAATAAGATGGAAGAAAGAAATTAAAGGAGTACTAATTGAAAAAGAAGATGTCAAACTATCACTTTTTGCAGATGACATGATACTATACCTAAGAGATCCCAAAAGTTCCACCAGAAAACTCCTGAAACTGTTCAACACTTTCAGTATAGTGGCAGGTTATAAAATCATTCTACAAAAATCAGTAGCCTTTCTATATACCAATAACAAGCAACTGGAGAAAGAGTACACAGAAATGCTTCCATTCACAATTGCTGTAAAAAAAAAAAATTCTTGGAATAAATCTCACCAAAGACACCAAAGATCTCTCCAATGAAAACTTAAAATTGTTATAAAGAAAGAGATTGAGAAAGACACCAGGAGATGGAAGAAGTTCACATGTTCATGGATTGGAAGAATTAATATTGTGAAAATGACCATCATGCCAAACACAATATATAGATTAAATGCAATCCCAATCAAAATCCCCATGACATAATTTACAGGATTAGAAAAAAAGTCCTTAAATTTATATGGAAACACAAAAGACCCTGTATAGCCAAAGCAACCCTGAATGCAAAGAGTAATGCTGGGGAGGATTACTATACCAGATCTCAAAGTATACTACAGAGCTATAGTCCTAAAACAGCATAGTATTGACAAAAAATAGACCCATAGATCAATGGAACATCATTGAAGACTCAAACCCGAGTACTCCCAATTTCAGCCACCTGATGTTGACAAAGGTGCCAAGAACACACAATGGAGGAAAGAGAGAATCTTCAACAAATGGTGCTGCAAAACTGGATCTCCACCTGTAGAAGAATGAAACTAGATCCTTATATTTCACCCTGCACAAAGGTCAACTCCAAATGGATCAAATACCTCAATGTGAAACTGGAAACCCTGAAAATATTAGAAGAAAATATTGGCAGTAAAAGATACAGGTGTAGAAAGGATTTTCTAAATTGGATGGAAGTTGCTCAGGAATTAAGGTCAACAATCAAAAAGTGGGACCTCATTAAGCTAAAAAGCACCTGTACAGGGAAAAAAACAATCAAAAAAGTGAAGAGAAAATACACAGAGTGGAGAAAAAAAGCTTCACCAGTGACACATCTGACAGAGATTTAACATTCAGAATATATAAAGATCTCAAAAACAAAGAAGCGAGAAACCAAATGACCCATTGTAAGATGGGCTAAAGAGCTAAACAGAGCATTCTAAAAGGAAGAAATAAAGATGGCTAAGAAACATCTCAAAAAGTGTTCAACGTTGTTAGTAATTAGGGAAATGCAAATTAGAACCACCCTAAGGTTTCACCTTTCCCCTATCAGACTGGCTAGGATCAAAAGAACAAATGATACCAAATGCTGGTGAGGATCTGGAGAAAGGGGAATGCTCATTCACTGCTGCTGAGATTGCAAACTCATGCAACCTCTGTGGAAAACAGTGTGGAGAACTCACAAAAACTAAAAATGAACCTACCGTATGACCTGGTTATACCACTCCTTGCCATATACCCAAAGAACTCGTCCTATTAGAGTTGTACAGCCATGTTTTTTGTTGCTCTTTTCACAATAGCTAAGAGATAGAAGTAACCTAAATGCCCTCAACTGAGGAGTGATTAACAAAAATGTGGTATATTTACACAATAGAGTTCTATTCAGTAGTAAAGAAAGATGAAATGATGAAGTTTGTAGGCAAATGGATGGTTGTAGAAACTATTTTAACAAGTGAAATAACACAGACTCAGGAAAAACAAATGACATATGTTCTGCCTTATATGTGGATCCTAGCACCAAATCCTTTTAAATTCCAGGTCCTTTTAATAAGATGGTGCTATATGGCAGTCCCTTCTACATGAAATAAACAACATCATCACAAATTCAGCTGAGCCTGATTGCTGTAAACATTGTCACAATTGGGCTTGTTGACGGTTGTGCTCATTCATTAAAGGAGGGCCAAGCAGGGTCACTGGACCCTCACCAGATTATCCAGCCACTCTTCCCAGCCAACTGTGTGAATTTGATGCTAATCACAATGGTCTCCTGGATTTGGGGAGGGCTAAAATATATAAACTAGAGAAGGCTAGGAAGAGAAGGCATGACGCATGCTGGGTAAAGGCTTTCCAGCATGCATACCCTCAGGTCATACATACACTTCAGCAACCCCTCAGTTATCTTGAAGCCTTGGAGAGGAAAGTGACACTGATTCTAACCACTCCAACAGCTATCAAAATACCTGAAAGCAATTCCTGAATCTATCACTCTCAGTCCATCGTTGGAAGTCAAAAAAAAAAAAAAAAAATGAGGATGAACCCAATAGGTGGATGCTTTGGAAGCCCTTGTCAAGAAATTCCAATGGACTCTCATATGAACACTTGAAAATTGCCCTTTTCTGATTTTTTTATAGTTCCCTGTCTAGAATTTGTAATGCTAATTACTCTTGGCTTTACTTTTCCTTCACATCTCCTATTCAGGATTGGAGGACATTCTTTTCCCCTTAGAGGTAAGAGTTATGCAATTTGGGAGTCTTTTAGCTAGACCCACTGAAGGGGTACTCCACTTGCCTCACCCTGCATCCCTGTTCAGCATGGAAGAAGTCAGAGAGTTCTGAGTCCCAATTCCCTATTGACAATTTTAATAACCTCTTCAGAGGATGGTGTGATAAGTATAGGAGGTAGTAATTGGCTAGGCAGTCATGGTAAAAAAAAGATCCCAAAGTAAAGTAGTCAGTTTCTTGGCTAAAATTAAAATATTCTTGGGCCTCTTAGTAACATAATGTGTTCCAAAGGCCAAACATGTCAAAAGTATTTTGGAGCTTGTATCTAATCCTTAAAAGATTTTAGGGTTACTTCTTCGGGGCGGGGGGAACGTTAGAGTAGCCAAAAGCCTCATAAAAATAAATAAATCAATCAAAGAAGAAGAAAGAGTACATGAAGTTATCAGAAAAAAGTGATGGGGAGATATGGGAGGAGTTGTTGGGAGGGAATGGGCATGGATTTGATCAAAACATCTTATATGCATGTATGAAATTCTCAATAAATTATTAGTTTATTTTAAAAAAAGCAAAAAAGATAAGTAGCCCTTTTAAAATATTCCCCAAACACGCAGACATTTTTTTTTCCTCTCTTAGCACAAAATTTGGCATTTAAAGAAATAATTCACTTATAACTGATAAAAAGACTGAAATGGTCCCAGTGTTTTCAGTGAACCCCATGGTGCTTTACATGATAAGACTGAGTTGGAATGCATTTTAGGAGACAATCCTCACATTAGGTCTTATGGGTGAATTCACTGTGTCACTATGATTTATAGTCACTGAGCTCTACCTCGGGAGAACATGGGTCTTTGGAGGAGATATAGACTTATTTTGGAGAATTGGTTTGGGTCTGCTAATTGGAAATTGTCAAAATGCACAGTCTGGTCCCAAAAGAACTTAGGAGGCTTACTTTAACAAACCATCAGCAAGTCTGATAAGACTTCTAATTCAGGAGTAACTGTTTATAAATTTCTAGCTTGGCATTCATTAGATGAAGATACTTTGAATTTTAGCAGGAACCATGGTCAAGATACTCTCAGCATAATCATATAGATTTCTTATAAATGCATCAAATAGTTCTGGACCTGAGACAACTATTTTATCAAGTGTTCCAGAACTCACTAAATATATTGCATTGAACAATTTATACTCTGGTACAGATTTTGGTAAAGAGGCAGAATAATAAATGCCTCTCTTACAGACTTCTGTACTATATATCTTTAAATTTTATTTAACTATATTTTGAAATTTTTCTTAGTTGTGTGATAGAGGTATGTAAATGCTATGTTGCATGGGTGGAGGTCAAGGGAAAACTTGTGAGAGTCAGCTGTCAGCTTCCACCACATGGGCTCTGGAGGTTAACGCAGGTCATCAGACTTGGCCTTAAGCACCTTTACCTGTCATAACATCTTGCTGGCTCCAAGTAGTATAATGGTTCCCTTTGCAACTATTTAACTTAGCACTATCACACTGTTAAATAGTGGATATTATGAAATATGTAAATGATTGTTGATGGTTTTCCTAAAATAAAACATTATTTGAATCTGAGACAATGGGGCAAATACTGCCAAGATATCAAAATTCTCTCAAGTAGTTTTCCTGGTCATTTGTCTTATTATGAAAAGATGAATATAAATCAAATAAAGAAGAGAACCAAAACAGAGGGAAATCAAACAGGA
>NW_008350870.1:146291-169584 GCF_000622305.1 Nannospalax galili
ATATAAATTGATAGCAAGAATTCAGGAAAGCCAGATTTGTGTGGGAGAAGCATTCCTGAAGGCCTTAGGAATAGAAGCAAGTTCTAATGATGTCCTTAAGTAAATGAGAGCTTCACTTAGTAACAACTCAGTGAGTGACATCAGTTTGTAATTCAAATAATCTCCCAGATTTTCACATTGTCTGCTCTCTGGCCTCTTAATTACTTTCAGGCAGGTAAAAAACACTAAGGAATAGAAGACGAATTCTGGGTCCATTGTTTTATGCAGTTCTTTGAAACATTCTTATTTCAGGTTAATTTTGTAACTCAAATGAGTTAATAAAAAATGACAGAAAAATGAAGAACTCTCATTTACCAAATTGTACCTTGGTTTAAAAATATTTGTAAATAATGGAAGACTACTTATAGATGATTAATGCACTAAACTCACCTCTTCCACTTCTTTTACAGTACTCTCAAGTGACTTAAGCCTTTTCCCTAGCATGTCATTTCACACACACACAGACACAGACACACACACACACACACACACACACACACTCACACACACACACACACACACACACACACGGACACGCCATTCTGGACAACCTGAGGCCCTGTCTTAAAACAACAACAAATAAAAAATCCACTACCCTCATCCACAATAAATGAACCTACAAACAGATAACTATTTTAGCAAATCATGCTATCTTTAATAAATATCCATCCTATTATCCTAAATACAACTATAGCACTTATAGGTCCATTTTTTGTTTGTTTAACTGATTTTTGTTTTGTTTCCTGTTGTGTCCAGTATTGAATTCAGGGTCTCACACACATTAAGAATTGTTCTACCACTTAGCTATACCTTAGCTCTTGGGCCTACTTCATTATCTCCATCCAGTAACCATGTCCTTTGACATGTGATGTTGTGGTATTTCAAGACTGAGTCCTAATTTCTTGAGTTTAGACTTGACTTGTGTTTCATTAGCTAGAAGGATGTGAGAAGACACACATCATTCTGCAAACTAAAGTTTAATAGCATGCCTTCAAGTTTTGATTTATTATTCATCTTAGCTATTACCATGAGTTCATACCCAGAATCGTACAAGAATCTTCAGCTGAAAAAGGCATCTTGAAACTGGCCGACAGTCAGCTGACATCCACACGTGAGTCAGTATAACACAAATGAGCACAGTGAACTAGACAAACCACAGCTAATTAAGAAAAGAATTGCTCTCTCTTTTGTTGAGAGACTTTAGTGGTTTGTTAGCATGAATGAGTAATTAGCTAAACAACATTTACACAATCTTACTTGTACAAAAAGAAAACACTATATCCATAGCACACTAATACATTATTTCTGATCTGCTACCTTTGTGGCAGTCATATAGTTAACTAGAAATGAAAAGCAGATGAGAAATATATTGCACAGTAAAAAATTACTGTGGAATATCTAACTTATGAATAGAAATTTTATGTCCATGAAAAGAATTTTTAAAAAATACTCATTTTGCTTGTGTAGGGAAAATTTGAAATATATTTGACATAAAATCTCTCAGCCATTTCCAGCAGCAAACAAAATTAGCATCAAAGAAATAGTATCACTAAGAATAGCATAGAGGAAACCCTAGGTCCATGTCTTCTCCAGTCCTTAGGGCACTGTGGTAATGTTCACTGAGCTAGCCTCATAGGAACTCTGGAAGATAAGCACAGATTTACAGTTATCAAGCAAATGTTAATCAAGGCAAAGGAACCTGACCCACAGTAGGCCAGCTTCCTGGTATTTTCAAGTACCTTTTTCTCATGCTTGAGACTTCATGAACCCTTGCAGATAAGAGGATAAGGAGAAAGCAAGGTACTTGACTCATCTCAAAAGTGGTTTGGGTTTGTTTGACCTGTGGGAATTCCTGTGGAAATTACTGAAATTTTAACAGAAGAGGCTGAATTTATTTCTCTTAATTTTGCATTCTCCCCAGGTGGAGAAGTAACTTCAAAATTAATACTAATTTAAAGCTTTGAAAGTATATGAATAAGTCAGTCCTGCACAGGGCAAATAAATTAGAACCAAGGCAAAAAAAAAAAAAAATCATGCTAAAAGCCTCAGCAATCTCCACTTTTTAATTTAAATTGCAAATCCTTGCTAAATAAAAATATAAATTATCCACAAAAAGAAATGAGAAGGGCAACAACATGATGCATGACTAAAAGTATGAATTAAACACAAAATAACAGCAACAGAACAGTTAAGAGACAAAATCTTATAGGACACAAGAAAGTAAACAACAAAGAACAGAACTTATTTTTCAATGGTGACTTCTAATGTAAGTTTATTAGTTTCTCTAGTAAGAAGGCAAGGAAAGACAGAAAAGAACATGTGTGCATTTGCTGTCTATGAGAGACTCACTTCTGATACAAGGGAAGAGGATGTCAAAAGTGATAGCTATATTTTCAGTGAGGTAGTATTCCAAAGACAAGTATGCTTTTCTACTCTTATAAAAAGTAACCCATTATAGAACTGGGAAAGTGAACAGCAGACCCCAATCTTATCCAAAGAAATATTGACAACTGATTACCGCGATGAGGAACAGCTGACCCTCCTAAAACAAAGACCTCTAGATAGGCTGACTAGATACACCAGAAGGACAAGTAGTGGAGAATGGCTGGGAGTGCCGACAACACAGCAGACAGTAGCAGGGATATCAGAGTATAAGGGCTCTAGTGGGGGGAGGGAGGCTATGGGAAGGTGCTATCTGGGAAGTGGGTGTAAAAATAAATAAATTTTAAAAAATAGACCTTAATTCAAAAATTGTTTTAAGGCACAAAGAAGAATATCACATGTTAATAGAAGGGTCAATTCATCAAGGAACTCTAACAAAAGTAAACATATTAACTTAAACACAACCATAAATACAGAAGGCAAAACTGAGAGGCAGAGAGAAGTTCATATTTCTATAGTCATAATTAAGTACTGCTATAACTGATTTTTTGTGAGACAGGTTCTACCTATAGATCCAGCTGTCCTAAGCTCACTATGAAAATCAGGTTGGCTTCCATCTCAGAGAGATACTCCTGCCTCTGCTTTCTGAGTGCTGGGATCAAACATGTGTTCCACCATGCCAGACTTATGAGTGATTTTTTTAATTAAAGTAGATAGAAATTCAATAAGTAATATGAGAACCTGAGAACAAACTGACAATAAATGGCATTTTTCAACAACAGAGGTATACACAATTTTCTTGAATGAGTGTGGAAATTATTGAGGATAGATTGTAAACTAATCTGCAAAGCAAGCGTCATTAAACTTTGAAAGAGTGAAATCATACAAAGTTTCTCTGACAAAAACGTAACAAAATGTTAGTGAAAATGAAACAGAACCTGTAGAAATCTTTGGCCTATAGCAAAACCAGTGTTGGGGGGGGGTTACTTGCAAGTATACATTGGAGTACAAAAAGGATCTCATCTAATATTTCTCTTGATGCCTTTAATAATTAGAAAGTTCAAAGAAAGGTAAAGTAAGAAAAAATAAGTAGGGCAGCAACAAAGTTTGTGGAAGTGAGGTAGAGATACTCATAAAGAAAATAAGAAAGAAATATTAATGGAACTAAATTTGATTTTTTGAAACAAAATTTTAGGCAAAGAATATGAAAGCATAGACATTCTAGTCTTACAAATGAATGTGGAACCATTTGTATGACTCTATTACATATGTATGTATGAATTAATTATATATTATGTATGCATGAATATATTGTGCTCAAAGACCTAAAACATGTAAAATCAGAATGTAACAATATTATGCTTAATAATCTATGTTAAAAATTAGATACAATTGATGAAATAAAAAATGTTAGAACTACATGAACTATCAAACTTAAAGTAAAAGAAATTTTTTTAAAATATAGGGGAGTTAAAATCAAATAGATTAACAATAATCAGAAATTCGTTCTCCAAGTTGCAATGAAAAAATCCGCAATGAAATGGATTCACTCTAAAATTTTAAATATTTAAAACTGACACTGTACAAACTCTCTTGAATAAATAACCAAGACTATGTTTATTTCATTTATGAATCCAACATTGCCCTAGCAATAAACCCAGGCAAATGCAGGTAAAGAAGACTGCAGAGTAATATCTATTTGTATACAGATGAAATATGCTTTACAAATTACTAGAAAACTACATCCAGAAAGAAGGATTACAGATCATGAGATCATGGAATAAAAGAAAAATGTCCACATAATTCTTTCAATCCATGCAGAAAGATCATTTGATAGCACAATGCACTGTTTCATGATTAAACAAAGGTTTTAGCAAAAAGGACTAGAAAAGAACATTCTAATCATTATGCAAAGCATATGCAGCAAACTCATAGCCAATATCCTGATTAAAAGTGACTTGATCATGGGCTAGGGGAGGAAACTCAGGAGACAGGGGACAGGGGGGATGGCAGGTTGTGTGATGTCAATGGGAGGGTGGGACAATGGGGCACTTGGACAGGGGATGGAGGTTGAACGGGGAGAGAGAGAGAGATGAATGGATCCTAGATAGCATGGGAAGACAGAGGGAATTGTGCTGGCTTGGGAACCCTCTGAGAAATACACATATGGGGTCTTCACATTAGTGCATGTGTTTACCTGGGGGCTGTAAAGCAGGGAACAATACCAGACAGGAGAGACCTCTCTTCAAGTGGTTAGTCAGAGTACTCCAAGAGATTTCCAAAAAAGCACAGGCTATTGCCTTGGTTATCTCCCAGAACTCAAATGTAAGACCCTACTGCTGAATACAGGTCATAATTCAGACACAGGACTTGGAGCAATGGAGCAGGAAGCCTTTTCCCTGAAGACAAGCTCTCATAGTTCTAGAGCATACTATGCAAGCTGCTAAGGGAGGAAATCAAATGGTCCAACCCAGCACAAAAATTGAATAAACGTAACAACTGTCATAGCAAACAACCTCTATTGGTACAGTAATGGCACTGTTATCTGGGGGAAGTAATCAACAGCTATCTATTTGTACTTAAAGCCCTCTCAATGGGAGTGAACTCATGGGTAGCACTGTAATTATAGCCAAATATACATGGCTGGAGAGGTCATAAATCCTAAAGAAAACCCTATCTCCATCATATCTATAGGCAAATGAAATTTCTTATCACATGCTAAATATAGATCCTTGTATTTTCAGACAAGTATACTGCACTACTCATCAAATCTTCTTTTTTCAACAGATGAGGCTACTGCAGAGTTCCACAACTGGTCACACACAGAGAATACATGTCTGAGAGATGTTCAGGCCTAGGTGACATATCTACAGTAAAATCTCTACACTTACAGCTCATAGAACATAGTGGAACAGGGAAAGGAAAGAATATCAGTGTATCCCTTAACTCTCATCAGGAAGCTTCCTAACACATCAGAATGTGATGCCCACAGAGGGCCACAACTGGCTAAGTTTTAGAGACTAAGAGACTGAAGAGTGCCTATTGTTGTATAGAACTCATATATTAAACCTCACCTGTCCATGGCTCAGGAACCATTGCAGAAATGGGAGAAAGATTGGAAGAGCCAGGGTTTGTTCATGAACATAGAGAAATAAAGGCTTTAAGCAAAAACTTAGCCCAAAACAATAATAATAATAACATATATTTATGTGATAAAAAGACTAAAGGACTATGGATATATCTCAGTGGTAGAGTACTTGACTAAATAAAAAGAAGTCCTAATTATGGCAAAATTTTATATAATGTGATGATTAGTTTAATTGTCAACTTGACACAATGTAGTGTCACCTGGGAGGAGAATCTCAATCAGGAATTTTCTAGAACAGGTGGGTCTGTGGGTATTTCTGTGGAGAATTGTCTTGAATAAGTTAACTGATGTAGAAAGACTAAGCTTAAAATTATATAGTACCATTCCCTGGGCTTGGGTCTTGACTAAATAAAAACAGAGAAAGTGAGCTTCAGGTATTCTTGACCAATTCACTGCCTTGAAAACAGATGTGACATGACTAGCTGCTTCAAGTTCTTGCTCCATTGAGGTCAGCATAGTGTTACTCTGTATACACAAAAAATGACAAAGACAGATTGACAGATGACTGATGCATGATAGATGGGCAGATAGATAAATGGAGTAAATTTAAGGAAAGAATGGAAAATTCACAAATATGTGAATGCAATGCAATGCAAAATATATGATCTGCCAAATACTCAAACACATGTTCAGTTTAAGATATAACAAAATAATTACAATTATGCTTCTTTCCTGTAGAAAAGCTTAAAAATGTGCTATGATCTTTTAGTCACTTTTAATATCGTTCTTGTTTTATCTTGGGGGTAATCAACAGCTAGCTAATTGGACTTAAAACACACTAATGGGAGGGAATGCATGTGTGGTACTGTAAATACAGTCAAATACATATGACTGGAGTGGTCATATAGCCTAGAGAAAAATCTGTATTTGTTGCATCCCTAGACAAATTTCTTACTATATGATAAATATATGTTCTTACATGTACAGAAAAGTAAGTGTACCTCTCACCACTCATCAAAGAAGCTTCTTTATGCCAGAGATGGAAACTATTACAGAGTTCCACAACTTCTCACACACAAAAAATAAGAGTCTGTGAGACACCCTGCCCTAAGTGACACTTCCACAATGGAATCTCTATACCTATGGCTCACAGGACATGGCAGAACAGGGGGCAGAACGAATATTAATGTGTCACGTCCTTCCACTCTCACTAGCAAAGCTTCCTCATACAACAGAGAATGATTAACAGAAAACCATAACTGGCCAAAATGTAGAGAATAAGAATAAGAGACTGCAGAGTGTGTGTCCTTGGATAGGAATCTTATATTAAACCTCTGCAACGCAGAGCTCAGGGACCATTGAGGAAGAGGGAGTAGAAAGATTTTAAGAGCCAGGGTGGTACATGACCATAAGGAAACAGTTTTCCAGGTGGCTGGTAACTTGTTCATGTTAACTTACAGCAATGGTGACAGTTACATAAGACCATGGAGACAGAAATGCAACATAGATGTGGGGAAAAGGGTAAGAAGCCCCAACCTTAACTGAGGAACTATTGGTAGCTGATCACTTTAAGAGAGTGACACTAGGGAGGCTGATCAGGCTTCAGTGGATGGCCTCACACTGAGTGGCCACTAGGGATACAAACTTGATTCACCAGGCCTCAGTGTATGTGACAGAATGCATGAAATCTGGTGTTGGGTCTATGATTGGTGTCTAGGTAAGAGAGGGGTCTAAATATGATTAAGATATACTGTATGAAATGCACAAAAATTACTAAATATATATAGCAACAAAATTATTACATAATATCAATCATTGTAGGTGGCCTGGAGTTAAATTAGTAGCTACGCTAGATCCATAAGTTAATATCAAATATTAAATCATGAAAATTTTAGCATATAAAATTCTTACAAGGAGGCAGCTGGCCAGTTACTCATGTGAACTTAAGCAATAGTGACAGCATGCATAAGACCCGTGGAAGTTCAAACCAGATGAAAATCCCTGAATAGACATGAGGAAGTAGATAAGAAATCCTAACATAACTTAAGGAACTTTGGCAGCTGATGACGCTGGGAGGGGGAAAGACAGAGTCTTATAGGAATGGGACTCCTGGTAGTCCCTGTGAATGGGCCCACACTGAAGGACATTGGGAACACATATCAGAGTCTATAGGCCTTATTGTATATATGAGAAATCATTAAATTGGGTGGAAACAGTAGGGGGAGTTGCTGAGAAGCGAGAGGGTCTAAATACCATCAAACTATATTGTATGAAAAATAATTCAATAAAATTCATTGGCTTCATCACAATCTGAATTGACATCCATATAATATTAAGAAGTTGCTGAGAAGTGAGAGGGTCTAAATACCATCAAACTATATTGTATGAAAAAGAATTCAGTAAAATTCATTGGCTTCATCACAATCTGAATTGACATCCATATAATATTAAGAAATGAATAGAATGCAGAAAAGCTCAATACAGGATGAAGGAGCAAACAGCTTTTTAATCCATTCATCACTTTTCACTCTAGACAGAATTCCATCACATTCTGCCTCAGCATTCGGGTGTGCCTGGCAGATAAATGGAAGGAGATCAATGTTCTGGTAAAGAACATATTCCTTCACATTTCACCAACTTACATCGAGTTTTGGACCACCAGTTAAGATCAGGTATTTAACCTACCATATTGAAATAGCATTTCCCTTTTGGAGTAGACAAAAACTACATAGAATCAATTACTTTTCTGAAATAATACATTTCAGTGATAGAGGACTTATAAATGTGTGGGTTTTTTTAAAAAAACATATGTTGTTATTTTTATTTTATGTGTATGAGTGTTTTGCCTACACGTATGTTTCACAATGATGGTAGAGGTCAGAAGAGCGCATTGATGCCCTAAAAATGGTGTTATGGATGGTTGGTAGCTGCCATGTGGGTGCTTGAAACCAAACCTCCTTCCTTTACATGAGAAGCCAGTTCTCTTAATCACTGAGCCATCTCTCCAGCCCCATTTGTGTTTTGTTTGTTTGTTTGTTTGTTTTATTACTATTGCTAGTGTCATTAAGACATTTTATTCCATTGACATTTAGAAAGATTTGTTACCTTGGCCATTTGCTATTGACTTATTTAAGCATTCTAAAACAGGAGTTGGACAGAAAAATTTTTGCTAAGCTATTTACAGAGCAAGCACGAGTTCATATACTCAGGAGCCATATAAAAGTTGGACATGGACTGCAGAGATGGATCAGTGGTTAAGAACACTGGTTGTTCTTGCAGAATACCTGGGTTCAAGTCCCAGCACCCACATGGAAGCTAACAACTGTACTTAACTCCAGTCCCAGGGGATCCGACAGCCTCTTCTGACCTCTGAGGGTATTACACGACACGGGTGCACTTACCTACATGCAGGCAATACATGCATACACATTTTTTTAAAAAGTTGGACAAGGCAGCACATAATTTTAACCAAATGCTTGGGTGAAAGAGACAGGTGGATCCCCTGAGCTCACTGACTATCTCATCTAGCTGAACCAGAGAGCTCCAAGTTCATTTATATAGCCTATCAAGTCGTAAGTTGGAGAGCAGCTGAGGAAGGCATTTAACATTGACCTCTAGCCTCTATGTACACAACAGCATGCACACATGCACACATATATGAACACTTATACATACACCACACACCACACACACACGTGTGCACACACACACACACACGCATACACACACATGTGCAGAATGCTAAAAGCTAAGTGGATTTTTAATGTTCCCTGACACTTGCTCCAGAGTGTGATAGAAACAGTGATGCTCTAGTCTTTGATTTAACTTTATTTGCAGTTTCCATTTCCTTTTCTTTTATATGAATCAAGATCAGGTAGCATTTTGTTATTTTCTATTTTCTGTGCATAAAACAAGAGGTTATCAGGTTCACTGGAGCAAGCTTTTATTCATTAATAAAATACTTGGCTGTTTCAAACTAATCAGTCTTGATGCCAACAAACCTGTACATCTACATAAAAGCATGTAAATTATAAATATATACTCTTTCTGTCTCTCTCCCTCTCTATATATATGTATATGTCTATCTATATACACAAAGAATGGAATTATATAATGCACAGAGTTAATCAATGATAAATGCATGTTTCTAAATTTGCACACAAGGTATTTCCATTTACTAATAAACTACATAATATATGAGATCCAACAATGTTATTTTGTTAAGAATTTTGGCAATATTGAAATTTTTACAAAGTATTAAACTTTATTGCTTCTTTCATAAGACACTCAATAAACACTTGACCAAGTTTCGTAATAAAGCAAACCGTTTCATAAGGTGCCTTCATGAATTTTGTGGTTTCTTTTTCACTAATGACTGAGTCTCTTAGAAATCATGCTGTATTCCTTCAAGAAATCTATTGGTAAAACAGAGTGGTTCCTCATTTTATTTGAAAATGACAGGAAGGTAAACCTTGGTTTTAAGATACCTACTCAAGGCCTGGAGAGGTGGCTCAGTGGTTGAGAGCACTGGCTACTCTTACAGAGGACCCAGGTTTAATACCCAGCACCCACATGGCGGCAAACAACCATTTTTAATTCCAGTTGCAAGTGATCTGACACCCACTTCTGATCTCTGCAGACATTGCACCACATGGGTACATTTATATACATGCAAACAATATACTCATATACATATAATCAAAATAATAAATAAGATATATTTTTAAAACATACTCAAAGTTTTGTAACAGACAATACAGTAGAGACTTGGTACAAAATAATTGCTTTTAGAAAGAAAAATCTAATTTTCAGATATCCCTATTGCACTCCTCAATCCTTTTTGCCTTAAATATTTACGTAGTTATGTTGCCTACATATTCAGTGCTATTTGTTATTTAAATGCATACAAATTCCTGATATGTTTTTGGATTAATATATGTGATCATTTATGATGTTTTATTGTTCCTTGAATGTCTCTCTGTATCATGTTAGAGCTAATCAATTACTTAAAATTTAGATGATAAAATAATAAAAATAATGAAAGTAACAATTCAACAAATATAAGCAACAATGCTCAAAGATAGGAAAATATTTTCCTGTGACAAATAAAAACCTGGCAACTGAAAGTTGGGTGATTAAAAGTTGTTCAAAGTATTCTGTGATCAAAGAAGATAAAACAGGTGTAATTTTAAGATTTTCATACCATTTCAGTGAAAATTTGAAACTTGCATGTGATAAAATAAATATGTGAAGTACGAGAGGCAGAGGCAGGCAGATTTCTTTGAGCTCAAGGCCAGCCTGGTCTACAGAGCGAGTTTCAGGGCAGATGGGGCTGCAAAGAGACCCTGCCTCAAAAAGACAAAAAAAAGTGAGTTAATTAGGAATAAATTAGTAAATTTTATTTCCAATCTGTCACATGGGGCTCACTGGAAGCCCCATGAATGCATTTTATAATTCCCTGTTTTATGGTCTTTGTCAAACTACAAAACCCAAAAGCTTTCAGCAGCTAATCTACCCTTACCTGTAGCAAAAAAATGCACTCTCCTGAACAACCAGGTGGAAGGCAGATGGAAATCCTTACCATCTTGTCTTATAGGTGCCCAAAGGGAGAAAAGAAAAACACGAAGGAAACAAGAATACTTGATAATACGCTGACCTGGTGCAAGGTGGAAATGTGTAATTCCTAAGATTGTGCAGGATGCTGTAAGGAAGTCCTAAGACCTGTTTTGTACCCATATCTAGTCTCCGCAAAAGGGGACTGCTCACTGAAGACCTTTCACTATAGTTACGCAGGGCTTTGGAAAAGGAGGAAAAGTTTTGGGATAGTAAGCAACACTTTGTGTGTCTCTAATAATAGAGGTAATATCTATTGCTTTCTCTTCTCCATTAGACAACTCTACAGTGAGCACTGAGCATGGCTCTTTGGACAAGAAATTCAACCAACATTGCAATATAAACCCTAGGTGGTTAGGCACACTCCTTCTTCCTCTGGTCTATCTTTCCATTTTTTTTGCTGTGTGGACCTAGTGGTTCTTTAGGGTACAGAATGAATAAGTAAGGTGTATCATCACTAGTGTCAGCTTAGTAAATTTAACAAAATGATTTTACTTAGGAAGAATTTCTTCAGTCAAGCATGGCATTATACATATAAACTTATTCTTTAATGAGAAAATCCTTAAACTGATAAATGCAAGGATTTCTAAAGTGAATGATTTGACAATTCACGTAGACATTCATGCTTGAATTTCTTGTCCTTTATAAAGCCTTACTGTCCTATCCACAATAGAAAGGCCAACCTATTTCATTTCAATTTTAAGATTAAAAAAAAAACTCTGTAGGTGGCAGTTTATTTCCAAAAAATTTTAGTTTTAAAACTTTTGTGAAGTGATAAACTAATTTCAATTAAAACAATCTTTCTGGCTCTTATTGAATTAACAGAGAGATCTATCTAGATTGGTGATCAGTTTAAATTGAAAACCAAGTCCACTTGCATGACTGATGCTCTGTTATGGTAAGTAGGCTCCTTGAGCCTCACTATACAAGTAAAATGGATAGACACCATTGCTGAAAGTCCTGATTTGACAGTTAGGTTTCTCTTTTCTTACTTATTCTTAAACAACTAAGTTTAAATTGTATATATAAGATAAAGAAACTGGTTGGAGAGTTGGCTCAGTGGTTAAGAACATTGGTTGTTCTTACAGAAGACCGGGGTTAGAAGACCAGCACCCACATGGAAGCTAACACCTGTCCAGAACTCCAGTTCCAGGGAATCCAATATCCTCTTCTGTCCTCTGCAGGCATTGCACGACACTGGTGCACTTACCTACATGCAGACAATACACACATACACATAAAATAAAAATAATAAGTAAAGAAGAAACAATTTTGCCCTTCCACAACAGGCATTTATAGCATCATATCTATTTGTAAATAGTGAACTTTTACACGTGACAATAGTCGTCATTATTTAATTCATGCTTATTTTGCTCTAGGTAGACTGGGATGAGCCATTTCAATTCTTAATCATCTTTTTAATGTATTGTCATTAATTATTTTTTATAGATGACAAAACTGATTCGGAAAAAGGAAAGAATAATTTGTACAATATCATATGGAAAATGCTAGAGATGTACTGGCTCTGTTACATATAGTAACATTTGCCACATGGATACGCATATATTTGCATACGTACTTTGTTTACCTTATTAGATTATGAAGTCCTAGAAAGCATTTTTTTGTTGCTCATTAGATATATGTACTATCTAGGAATCTTGTTAAATGAAAATTCAGATTAAGTTGATTTGAGACGGGCCCTGTTAATATGCACTGCTAACAAGCTCCTGGGTGATACACATGCTTTTTGGCCCATGAAAACACTTGAGATAAAAAAGCCTTATATATTTACCATTGCATATTTTTGCATAAGGATTCACTAAAATGCATTTGAATGCAAAATGCATGACTTTATGTGTGAATAAATAATGTTCTTAAAGATAATTATATAAATTTCCTATATATCTGTCAGTATCTAAGAAAATTTCCATTTGTGTAATGATTTGAATGAGAATGCCCCCTATAGATCCCAAATATTAGGATGTTTTGCCCCAGTTGGTGGGGCTGTTTTGGGAGGTCTTAGAAGGTGTGGTCATTCTGGAGGAAGCATCATTGAAAGGAATGACTCCTTTCCAGCAACTATCTGTTGCCAGTAGTTCTTTAGGTAGAGTTGGGGTTTCTTACACACTTCCCCACATGTATGCTGGGATTTTGTCTGGTTTGAGCATATATTGGTCTTGTGCATGTTGTCATCACTGCAATGAGTTCTGAGTTACTGAGCAGCTATGTGGATAACTCCATTTCATTGTGGTCATCCACCACCTCTGGCTCTTACTATTTTTTTTTTTTTTTTGTGCCCTCTTATGCAATGATCCCTGAACCTTTGGAGGCAGAAGTTTGATATAGGTGTCTTATCTGGGATAAGCACTCTGCAGCCTCTTGTTCTCTGCATATTGGCCAGTTGTGGGTTTCTGTGTTTATCATCATATGCTGCATAAGGAAGCATCTCTGGTGAGAGCTGAGAGATGCATTAATGTTTGGGTATAACAATAAGTCATTAGGAGACAGTTTAATACTATAACTGTTTAGAATAATAATAGTATTAGGCTCTCCCCTTTGCCCCATGAGCAGTTTATCCTCAGGTTCCTAGTCCTTATATCAATGTTAGGCATGGGCTCCATCTTATAGAGTGGTCTTTAGATCCAATTTGAAAGTGATTGGTTCCTCCCACTAAATCCATTGCATCATTACACTAAGTACATCTTGGCAGACTTTTTCTATACTTGTTTCTCTGTCCTATTCTCCAATTCCTCACCCCATTCAAAGCTTCCTACTGTCTTATTCCCACTTTCCTTCCTTATATCACTGCATTCTATCACCCCTCCCAGGAAGTCTCTTCACCCGATGGTCATTTATTAGTTTCCTGACTTCTTTGGATTTTCAAATTGGAATACCAAGCAACAGTTTTGAAGAGGACAACATTGTGTTATGATGTCAAAGATTAGAAACAACAACTTGTCTGGATGGTGGAGTTAATGGAAATTGTAGACATTTCCTGGTTTGTCATATTCCATCAATGAAATGTGAGCAATCAAAGTAAAATATTATGAATAGTGGGGCTGGAGAAATAGCTTAGCATTTAAAAGCACTGACTATTCTCACAGACAACCCAAGTTCGGTTACCAGCACCCACATGGCAGCTAACAACCCTCTGTAATTCCAGTTCCAGGGGATCTGATGCCCTCTTCTGGTGGCACTGCATATGCACTTACATACCTGCAGGCAAAACACCCATACATACAAAATAAAGTAAAATAAATAAAATATTGAAAAAATTCAAATACTAAAAAAATCTAGAACTGACACTATTCTGTGGAAATGGACATTTGTGGATGATTGTATGCCCATTGACAGTCACTCTTCATTTTCTTGACCTTATCAAAACTCCTGTACTTTAAAAGTGAGTGTGATTTGTGTTGAGGAATGCAGGCACTACTGTAGGTAATTTCTCAAATTTGAGTATTTCCATATCACAGATCATCCTTTCAATTAGGCAAACTTCATTTCAGAGTAGTTAATGACTCATACTAATTACTGAAATACATTCCTAGGCATCACCATCAAACTGAGATCCGTGGTCTTTGGGTGTAGCCCTGTTTGTACCATGGCATGTCACTTTAATTATAACTCACAACTTAAGTTTGATGGTCTTCTGATAAAGAAAGGCAAAGTTATTAGACAATATTGTTTCAAACCATGGAATTTTAAAGACACTGAGTAAATGCCTTATCTGTTAACAAATGAAGTTTCCTCCATAATAGAAATGAAGAGAAAATAATGAAATTATATTTCTTTTTAGTGAACATTTATAGATGTTTATCTATTAGAAGACTTTTGACTGAAAATGCTAGGATGATCAAATAGAAGTGACCTTTCTTCTAAGGTAGTTTATTATATCAAATATTACTTCTAGTGGTAGATGACATTGCACAACCAATTTAAGCAACACAGAACTTTAATCAATGACAAATTTATACAGTTACATTCACCTACTCTTAACATAGCCATGATTATTCTCTAATTATTAAATAGTAGTTATCGCATAAGACATGTAAGACATGACCACACCAGGAAGATGAGGACAGTGTGTGTGTGTGTGTGTGTGTATTCAAGAGGAAAGTTTTTCTATATATTCATCAATGGAACAATTCCATTACCTCACTGAATTAATCATCCAGATGTGCAGTATTATAAGAATGTAGAAAGAAGGATCCAGAAGTTTGGACTCTATAGAAACAGGTGTGATCTAACAGATAGTAGAATAGCAAGTGGATAGTTGTCAGAGATAATGCCCAGTATAATCAACATCCATAGTTCAAACAGATGCAATTATTTACCAGGACAGGTGGTAAACCCAACATTTGTATTGATAGCAGTATCTGGAAATACAAAATGCATTTAAAGTTGTCCTTTTACTGTGGGACCCATATTTTCAAATGACTCCAATTGCTTGTCTATGAAAAATAAGCCTGTTTCAAATATCAGTAACAGACAATTGGCAAATACATTTTACACACACATACACACACACACTTTAATCTTTCATATTATCCACTTTCTAGCTGATTTTTTGTAAATGGATTTCTGTAGGCATTAAATGCACATTATTAAAGATAAAATATAATATTAATATTTTTTTCTTAATGAAGAGAAACAAAAATGAGCTCACTACTTTGGAAAATGTTGGTAAAGTCAAAGGGTAAAAGCTATTTTCTCTTTGAAACACAGACTCCCAACACCTGTTTGTAAGGTCAAGGGAAAGTGTCTGCCTCTAAAAATTTAACACAATTCTCTTTAGTGAACATTTAGATGTTTATCTATTAGATAAGAAAAGGTTATTAGGAAAAAAAGTTTACAAAGTTACAATATCTGATTTCAAGAAACTATAGAAAATAAACAAGTTGATTTTTAGAAAATTATAGCAATTAAACAAGTAATGTTGTAGAGGAGAGACAGATCAGAAAAACTAAAGAGAACACACAGATGTAGACTGAAAACCACATTGTCATTTGATAATTAACAAAGGAACAAAATTAGTTAAACTGAGAGAAGAAAGTTTTTAACGAATGCTGTTCTAATAATTGTCAGCCCATAGACAATACCAATAAAAATTTCCTAACTCTCATACCTCATGCAAAGGTTAATTCAGAATATACCACAGAGCTAAATGTAGAGTAGAAAATAAAATAAATTAAAAGTTTATAATAAACTCACAAAAATATCATGATCCAAAATTAGAACTAGAGTCTCATATATGACATTGAAAATGTTTTAACATAGAAATATTAAATAAGATTATCAAAATTACAATAATTTGCTCTATCAATGACATTAAATTAAAGAGAATAAGGAGACAGACTCTGAATTGGAAGATAACTTTTGCAAATAATATATCAGAAAAGACTTCCATGCAAACTACATAAAGTTCTCTCAGATGTCAATAACAAGATCAGAAGCACGATTTATAGAGGAATTAAGGATCTGAACAGAAACTTTTCCATATAGGATGTCAGGATAGCAAATATTTACATTAAAATAGGCATAACAACCCAGTGTGGAGGTAGGAGCCCAGTCTTTAATCCCAGCACTTGAAAGGCAGAGTCAGGTGGTTTCTATTTAAGATAGAGGCTCACCTGGTCTATATAGGGAGTTCTAGGCCAGTTGGGGCTATAGGGTATGGGAGACAGGCTTGAGCCTAGAGTGGAAGTCCTAATAACAGCCATACAGAAGGCCTAAGGAAATAGCCCAACCACTGGAGCCATTTGGCAAGTCATAGGGCTGATGCTTAAGGTTTGCCACTCCCTAGTCACCGCCCCTTGAAATTCCAGGTTGCAGTTTATCTACAGCTTGCAGCCTGTGGGCATAAAAACAGCCATGGTCACATGATTTACTGGAATCTGTGCTACCCATATATGGCATAGTCATTGTATCCCTGTCTGATAGGATCATTGCATCCTTGTCTGATTGGTCCAGAAACCAGGGCTGCCCATATATGGCATAGTCATTGCATCCTTGTCTTATTGCTCCAAGAACCCTATAATAGCTTGTAAATTCCTCAATAAAGTAGATCTGCATCACTGAACCTGGTCTCTGTGTCTGAATGTGACTCCGCTGACAGTCTCCTCACCATCCTTGGGGTCTGGGATCTGGCGGCTGCAGTGACGACCGTGAAGGCAGACCAGTTAGACGGCCGCAATAGGGAGACCTTGTCTCAAAAAGACAAAAAAGATAGAATAATAAATAACCACATAGAAAGCCTCATCATGAGTTATTAGTAAAATAAAATTTTAAGCAGTACAATTTCACATATAAAGTAATCAGAGAACACAAGTAAAACTATGACCCTATAAAGAAAAGACTGAGATGCAAAGCAAATAGAATTCTACAGCCATGCTAATGGGAATGTGCAATGTGCAATGTTATAGTACTCTGAATCTGGGATTGTAGCCTATTAATAGAGCATTTGCATACTACACATTAAGCCCTTGTATATGGTCACAATCACTGGCCAATAATCAGAAAACAGTAATACACACAATTAAACAGAGCTAAATTTTAAATGGGTCATGCCATCTATTCTAAGGTACCTAATGCAGATAGGGAACAATACCTGGAATCTGAGTTGCTTATTACCAGTGAACCAGAAATTTTATTTTTGGCATTATACTCTAGAGAACTGAGAAATATTTGCTTATAAAAACATTTGTTCATACCCAAGCTTAGAAATTTATGTTTCCAATCACTTTCCTTATGTTTTCTATTAATAAAATCTACAGGTGCTGGCCAGGCATGGTGCTGCAAGCCTTCAATCCCAGCACTTGAGAGGCAGAGGCAGGTGGATCTTTGCGAGCTCAAGGCCAGCCTGGTCTACATAGTGAATTCCAGGACAGCTGGGGCTATAGAGAGACCCTGTCTCAAAAAGACAAAAAAAAAATCTATAGGGAACATTTGTGACATTAAAATGGTTGTTGTATAATATTATGATCTATCTGCATCAGAATATTTACTATTCAGAAATAAAAACAAAACTGTTGACACTGGAGCAACTTCGATGTAAAAAGAAAAGGGTTATTTGGAGGGTACGGAGCCATCCTTAAAAAGATTATTAGTACATGATTGTATTGACTCAACATTCTCAGAACACCTAAAGAATGTTCATAGAAAACAGAAATATGATTTTCAAGAATTACAGCTGGAGGGAAATTTCACTACAAGATAGTTTTTAATGAAAAGTTTTCCAGAATTAAATATATATATTTATTCACATATATATTCCATGACCTGGTTTAGGTATTAATGACATAATCCTACACATTCATTAAATTTACCTTTCTAACAATCTAACCAAAGGAAAAAGTTGATTTTTTAACATGACAATTTAAGAATGAAATTATAATATATAAAAAAATTACCTCTCTAAAGTTCCTTTTAAATTGCTCTACTAATTTGTAATGTACATAAAATAAAATATGTTTTGCCTTACATGGCAACTTGATTTATACAGTGGTTCAGTTATGAGAGTACTTTTTATTTCAAAACAGATAAATTTTTCCAAGGATATCGAACTTCAGCAAAGCTTTGCTAGGATTTTCTAATTAATAACTTGATGTCCTCTATATCTTCAGTGATAGTTCTTCTTAGCTACTAATACTGAAGTTTATGTTTCACATTATACTTGGTTAGTGTTATTATGTTAATCAACTTTATTATTCTTTTTGGAAAAAAGAAAATATTCTATTATCTTACTGTTTTCAATTTCATTGAATTCTATATTTGGTCTATCTTTCCATTTTCTTACATTTGATTTGCTTATTCTATTTTATTTTATTTTTAGTTTCATTTTCTAGAGTTGGAGTTTGTGGATTTTTATGTTCATGAGAATGAGGTTCTGGGAAGGTCATAAGCTATAACATAGCTTATGCCACCTGGCCATGTTGTCAAGTTAGCTTCTAAATATTTATGTATATATCCATAGACGAGCTTCTACTAGACTTGGTCAGAGAAGCTTCTTTATGCATGAACAGCAGTCCATGAAGACATATGTAAATGTTCAAAGTGCCCAGAATAAGAGACTCAGTGCTTGGCCATAAGTGGACATCTATAGTAAGTCTAGCAACCCCAGGGCTCAGGGAACATTGCAAGAGAGGAGGTGGAAGGGATACATAAACCAGAGAATGGTGAGGAGTGCTACAAAATACTGTCTTCTGGTCAAGACATGGCTATCAAAATCAGGAACTTAGAGCAGTTGTGGTGATCTTCACAAGACCCATAAAAAAATCAAGCCTAGCAAAGATCCCTGCATAGGTGCACTGGATGATCTTTAGGCCCCACTTCATACTGAGGAGCTACAGGCAATTGATAGATGCTGAAGGAGAAACAAGAATTCTTTCTGAGGTTATTCACACTGGAATGTTTCACATGCTCCAGTGGATGGCCCCTACTCCTGTGCAGAGGCACTAATTGGACTCAGTGGGTTATGAAAACAAACCAAAATAAAATAATAAAGTTTGTCATGTAGTTGGGAGGGAGACTTGTTTGGATGGAAATGGAGGTAGTTGGGGGGGAAATAGTGGTAGATAATTGTATTTGTATAAATGTATGAAATTATTTGAAGTGACAAAATATTTTTTTTAATTCTGCACAGTGACAGGATATTTTACATATTAAATCTATGTGACTAACAACAGCCAAAACGTGAAATAAAAATATTTGTATGGAATCAAAAGCAACATCCTTAAGCCAGCAGGGTGACTCAGTGTATAAAGATGCCTACTATCAAAACTGAATATATGAATTTTAAACTTTGGACCCACATGATGAAGGAGAGAACAGACTCCTGAAAATGGTCCTTTGATCTCCACAAGCCATGGTGGCATTTACACATGCATGCCTGCACATTCATACAGACACAGATACACACATATGTACACACACAAATGTGCACACATACAGAGAGAAAGAAATAAATAACTAAATAAATGTAATAAAAATCATTGTCCTTCACAAACAAGTAAAAATATATTTGTTGTGTAAAAGTAGAAATTAAATACATAAAAACAAATCAAATATTAGCCAATTTGAATAAGAATGGGGAGTGTATCTGTGTTTTACTTGGTGAAATAAACCACAATATGAATTATATGTTTATGGACATATAAATAATTTCAGAGTGTTGTGAATATGTATAATACAGATAAAATGTTGCAGACATGCATTATTCTCAACATAATAGCAATGTTGAAGTATAAATTTCCTCTTTTCCTAAAAATCCCACGAGTACATCTTCTGCATATTTATTTTCAAGATAACTATTGTAGCATAGGGATTAATTCCATATGGTCCATGTTGGATAATAATGAATCTGGTATATTTCACTTTGATAAGGTCTATAAAACTACAAATAACAATATCTAGCAAGTTATTATCATAAAAAGTAGATCTGCCATGTCCTTGTAAAATTAACTGAGAACAGAAATTTGTCATTTCTATTATTTAGACACTCTATGCCTAACAATGCTATATTAGCTTGTGAATTTGAAATAAAATTTCAGAAATATGCATGAATTCCTTAAATATGACTGTAATACTATTAACTGAAATATTTGTTTTATGAAGATGATGTACATTCCTACAGTAGGAGTGTGGCTGATAATTTAGCTCAATTACTAACAATTTAAATATGGATTTTAAAGTCCTGAGTGGAAAGAGTCTTAGTCATAAAACTTTGACCAGATGTTTTTACGTTTAAATTGAATGATGATGCAATAAAATTATTAAAAGATAATTTTAACTAAAAATGCAGAAATAAATTATCATTGATGAAACTTGTTTTGAAACCTGTACTAAAGGAGCTGGAGTGATGACACAGTGGTTAAGAGCAATGGTTACTCTTGCATAGGACCTGGGTTCAATCCCCAACACCCACATGGCAGCTAGCAACCCTCCTTAACTCCAGTAACAGGGGATCCCATGCCTTCTTCTGGCCTCTTCAGCTTTTCATGACATAGGTGAACTTACATACATGTAGGCAAAATACTCAGGCACATAAAATAAAAATGAATAAATCCAAAAAGTATTTTTAAATGAGATGAACAGACTTCAATCTTCCAAAATCTATATAAATCCACATTTTCTGAAATGTGAACATATTCTACATTTAGTTATTTGTAATGGTGTGTAAATAACATAAATTATCATTTTTTTCTAACAATGAATGGAAAAACTATTTGAAAGTTCCATGATGTGGGTCTACAGTTGAGTAATTTAGAATAAACCACCCCACCCCATGTTTGTTAAATTCAAATTTAAACCCAAAACATGTAAAGCAAATACTTGGAAATGGAACACAAACCATTGCATCAGTAAAACATAATACAAATGACTACCAAATCAACTGTGGGCTTCCTAATCCCCCGCACATCTCCACATGTCTCCTAACACTGACTAAAGTCAACTTAATGCCCAGATCTTCCCAAACGTATATACAAACAGAGTCCTCAAAGAAGCACCATTCTGAATTGAAGAGCAGGGCAGAGCACTCCCCTTGCTAATACAAGGAGAGAATTCCCTCTGTCCTGAACTTAGGCAATTCCATGGTGTTAACACAACAGGCATGATGGACATTCTTATAGTCAAACTTAGAGGGAAGCTCCCCTTTGTTAGTGGTGCTACTCTTCAGGAGTTCAGTCTATTCACTTACATGCCTTTTGTCTCCTTTTTCCCCCTATTTCCTACCCTTGACCCACTCCTGTCAATATCTTACTCATAGAATTCATACACATAATTGATATTTGCAGTTACATATGAATCTAAGTTCTACCAATCCTGGCCCCAAAATGACCACTGATTGAAGATAGAAAGAGTGCAGTAGAGGCTCTAGATGTTTAAGTGGTACTGGAACCTTGGTAGCACAGCACATAGAAGATAGGTTGAATTCTTTGGTCAAATCAAATCAGAGCAATTACTAAAATTTAAAAAAAAAAAACAGAAGAAACCAAATTAATATAATTAGAGATAAAAGGGGGGGCATTACAGCAGGTATGAATGAAATCCAGGGGATTTTCAAGACATGCTTTGGAAAAAAACTGTGTTTTAAGATATCCACAGCTGGAGAGTCCTCAGTGGTAAAAAGCACTAGTTGTTCTTGCAGAGGACCCAGGTTCAGTTCCCAATACCCATATGGTGGCTAAAACCCACCCATAACTGCAGTTAGAAGGGATTCAACAATGTTTTCTGACCCCCATGGGCATTGCACTACATAAATGCACTTTCGTACATACAGACAATGCACTCATACACAAAGAATGAAAATAATGAATAAAATAGTGGCTGGAAAGATGGCTCAGCAGTTAAGAGCACTGACAGTTCTTGCAGAAGACCTGGGTTCAATTCCCAGAATTCACTTAGGTACTAACAACTGTCTGTAACTCCAGTACCAGGGGAATCCAGTGCCTCTTTCTGACCCTGACAGGCATTGCACGGCATGGGTGCACTTTCATACATGCAGGCAATACACTCATATACATTAAATACAAATTTTGAATAAAATATTTAAACAGAAATTAGAAAATCTAGAAGAAATTGAAAATTTCTAGACTCATGTGACCTTTTTAAATAAAGCAAACCAGCAGATTAACTCAGCAGTACAAATTCACACACTCCAACAGCCCAGCAGGATACACTGATAAGTTTTAGCATACCACCGAAAAGTGTTAACATGAAGGACTCTCAAGGTTTTCCATAAGACAAAGGAAAAACCCTGCCAATTTTTTTTTTTTTTTTTAGAGGCAGGCACATCTCTGTGAGTCAAGGCCAGCCTGGTCTACATAGTGAGTTCCAGGACAGCTGGGGCTACAGGGAGACCCTGTCTCAAAAAGACCAAAAAAAAAGAAAGAAAAAAAAAGCGAAATGACCAAAAATGCAAACCTGTTACATGCTTGGGAAATCTGAAAGAATGTTTGTATCTTAGCTTTTTTTTTTAATTTCTTTTTTTATTTTAAATTTTTTTTTTTACAATTAAAGTTACAGTTTTAACAATATACAAAATATTACAGTAATTCAGATTTTTTGGCATAATGATTACAGATTTGACAAATACATTTTATATCTCATAATAGCAATGAAGATTATACAAAAGCTATTAAAACCATTATGAGAATAAATTCAATTGTA
>NW_008350870.1:171918-172766 GCF_000622305.1 Nannospalax galili
CAGGGTGAAAGATAGGGGTTTAGTTTCATTCTTCTACAAGTGGAGATCGAGTTGTGCCAGCACCATTTGCTAAACATGCTGTCTTTCCTCCAGTTAATGTTCTTGGCCCCTTTGTCAAGTATCAGGTGGCTAAAATTGCAATTATTGATATTTGGGTCTTCAAATTTGTTCCATTGGCCTATGGGTCTATTTTTATGCAAGTACCATATTGTTTTTATGACTATAGCTCTGTAGTAGAGCTTAAAATCTGGTATAGTAATCCCCCCAGCATTGCTCTTAGTTCTCAGGGTTGTTTTGGCTATCCAGGGTCTGTTGTGCTTCCATATGAATATTAGGATAGATTTTTCCACTTCTGTGAAAAATGTCATGGGAATTTTGATTGGCATTGCATTGAATCTATATATGACTCTTGGTAGGATGGTCATTTTCACAATATTAATTCTTCCAATCCATGAGCATGGGAGGTCCTTCCATCTTCTGATGTCTTCGTCAATTTCTTTCTTTAAAGAGTTAAAATTTTCCTTGTAGACCTCTTTAATGTCTTTGGTCAGGTTTATTCCAAGGTATTTTGTTGTGGCTATTGTGAATGGGAGGGTTTCCCTGTGCTCTTTCTCTGACTGCTTGTCATTGGTATATAGAAAGGCTATAGACTTTTGTAGGTTAATTTTGTAACCTGACACTTTACTGAATGTGTTAATAATTTCTAGGAGTTTGAGCGTGGAATTTTTGGCGTCCCTTAGATATATTATCATATCATCTGCAAAAAGGGATAATTTGAGCTCTTCTTTTCCAATTATTACTCCTTTAATTTCCTTCTCTTGTCTTATTGCTCTTGCAAGAGTTTCAAG
>NW_008350870.1:175511-180058 GCF_000622305.1 Nannospalax galili
CTCTTTTCTGAATTCATTCAGAAGTTTATCCCTATCTTCCTTCAGCTCTATGATTACCTTGTTTGTGTGTTCTTTAAATTCACTGATTTCTTTTCTCATATTCATCATTGTTCTTTTGAGTTCCATGTCCTGCATTGTCTCTAGGGGATTCTCATTGTGCTCCTCTAGAGGATTACTGGTATTTGGTGGGGATATGTTATTTTGGTTTTTCATGTTATTATTTTTTCTCCGTGATTTTGACATGTGAATTTCTTTTGTAGTTTCTGACTCTTGTGTGATACTCGGGCCTTCAAGTTTAGTTCTGCTTCTTTTATTTTTGAGGTTTATGCATCTTTGTGGTTTACTTTTTGGGTATGAAGAGCTGGTTTGTCTAAGCTTCTGGTTCTCTCTTGATTTTATATTGTCAAGGCCGGATTGATTTTGTCTTCAGGATTTCCGCGGTGGCCCAATTCCAATGTGGATCAGAAGTTTTCAGACTTTCTCCTTAGGTCTGGAATCTTCTAAGAATGCTTTTGGCCTCAGGAACTTGGGTCTTGGACTGACCTGAGACCCTGGCCGTGGCTGTACCACGCAGGGATGCAAAGGTAGATGGGGAGGGAAGAAGACCCAAGATTTCCCAGGGAGTGGATTGAGTAACTGGGTTGTACTGGATGCAAAGGATCAGGGAGAGTAAAGGTAAGCGTCGGAGCCCAGAAAGAGGCTGTCAGCTCCAGAAAGAGGCTGGCGGGTGTTGCAGGACCAGGGAAGTAGAGGGATGTGAGGGTGGGGCCAGGACCAGAAGCGGTGCTCCTGGGGCCCAAGAAAGGCACCTAGTTGGTCTGGATGAGAAGGGTCAGGAAGCAGTATTGGTTCCCCAGGTGTCTGGGGCCCCAAGACTAGGAATGGCGCAGGGCCCAAACTAGGAGTATAGAAAGGCGGGAGGGATGGAAGGGTGAATGTGGCTTAGGGAGTCCCGGCGGGGAGAGCTGCACTATAGGCTTACCCCAAGAGGCCTGAGGATGGTAGTGCAGGCTAGGAGAGTTAGCCGGTCAACCCCACCAATTTTTAAAGCATTATTGCAATCAGAATAAAACTGGGTAGGAATATAACATAAAAATGAAGTTATGGACAATCTCCTTAAAAAATATTTGTACAAAAAATTCTCAACAGGCGTAATAGCACTCACTTTTAGTCCTGGCACTCACTTGAGAAGCAAAGACAGTAGGGTCCCTGTGAGATTGACATCAATCTGAGTGAGTTCTGAGTCAGCTGGGAACTACAGGGAGATTTTTTCTCAAAAACCAACAAAACAAACAGAAAAAAAATTCTCAACAAAAATACTTGCAAAAAATTTCAACTACATACCATAAGGATCATCAACCATGAATAATTAGCCTTCATTTATTTGAGAATGTTTCCTCATAGGCAAATCAATCAATAAAAGATGTCACTTCCATACACTCATGAACACAAATCAGATTCTCATTTCAATAGAACCAGAAGAAAACTAAAATAATAATTTACTGTTTGGATAAGAAATTCAGACACAATAATGACATATAGATTTGCATGATCAAGTATAGTAAGAACCATAGAACAACACTGAAATATACGGACTAAATAGTGACTGAAAAGGAAAAAGTAAATGATCTTGAGAAGAAGAATGGATTAACAGAAATAAATGAAGAACACTGTATTAAGCTAATACCTACCTAAATGTATCATATTGCTTTATTCCACTTGAGGTAAAGCATGTTGGTCAGTTGAACATAAAAAGCAACACATTGTATTATGAAGTTTTGAATACTATAGCAACTCTGGAAAATGATTTGGCATCTTCTTATAAACCTGAACAAATTCATACCACATGACCTTGCGATCCCATTGTGGTATTTATCCTTTAGAAATGAAAACTTCTGATCAGAGAAGCAAATATGCGTGCACATTTAAAGCAGCAATGTTGTTAATTGTGAAAGAGAACTGGAAACAACCTAAATACCCTTCAGTGGGAATATCGATAAACAAATCTTGGTATAACCATATTACAAAATACTGTTAATTTTATTTAAAACACAAAGACAAATACTTAATACATGTGACAACTCTGTAAATCAATAGGCATTATGAGGTGAAGAAAACCATTCTCAAAAAAGTATCATTTCCAATATGCAAGCTCTGTGAATTTATTTATACGTGGCATCTGTAAAGCAAATATTTCTGATGGAAAACAGATTAGGAGCAGCCAGTTTAGGAGCAGAGAGACCATGTGAATACATACAGACAGACAGCATGAGGGTATGTTTGGGGTAATGAAACTGTTCCATAGTCTGACTGTGGAAGTGAGTTGATTACATAATATTTATACTATTAGACTTCATAGAATTAAAATAGTTGAAGCAAGAGTTGAAGTTGAATAATTGTTAAGATCATATTGTACTTAAATTTTTATAACATTTACCTAAATATGTGTATTACGGATTGAGTATGAAATTCTCCTATTGGCTCATGCTTTGAATACTCCAAACCCAGCTGATCTTATGAGCTGATATCTATTAGGCCACAGGGAGCTAGTCCTTGGGGATTTATTGCCAGTTTCCCTTTATATCATTCTGATTTTCATTACTAAAAAGTGGTGAATATCCCTCCTTATGTTCCCAGATCTATGGCTGTCCAGTCTAGACACACTGAGTTCAACCACCACACATTTAAAATTCTGACACCATGGAACAAAATGATGACTCCTTCCCTTAATTGCTGCTCCTGTTAGACAGTAGGGCACAGATATGCAAAAGTACCTAGAAAACTGGTACCAGACTCAAGAGATTTTTTTTCTCTTATTAAACCTGAGCATGTGGTCCTTAGGCCACTGGAACTGGTTTAAAGGAAGAATTTGGAAAATCTCCATGATCTACAAAAGTCCTACAATACCATAAGCAGAAAATAATGGGTGATTCTGAACCAGATGGCCCAAATACTAGCAGAAAGGTGGACAATAAATACTTCTCACATGAAATTTCAAATAGGAACACTCTGTTGAAAATTGGACTAGAAGCCAATCTGATTTAGAACAGTGTAATATTCAGACTTCATAGTCCGGTTATTGCTGACTTCATTGGACAATATTTACAGTGTGACTCGGGAGAAATGAATAAGACAAAAAAGTACTAGGAGGATTTGAAAACAGACAGGCTGAAAAAAAGAGAGTTGAAAATTGCAGTCAACATAGCACCATTGAAGTAACCAAAGGCCTTGAGCTAGGACAGCAGAAAAGATGTCTTGAAGGCATCTCAGGAATTGACTATGTGCCATTCACTTCAGATTAAATGGTAGAAAACTATAAACTCATTTGAAAAACCTCCCTTTGGGGGGAAAAAAGTGCATCTGGTTAAAATTCTTGCTGCCTAGTGTCTGTACAGGTTCACATATTTGAGTATTCAGAGACCACTACAACCATGGCCGAGCAGGGCCCAAATGCTCTAGAAATGAGATAATTCTTGGCATTTTCCAGGTAAGAACTCTTTTGACAGCATACAGAATACAGGAGTTAAAGGTTCATAGATGCTTCCATCAAGACTTCAAGGGAAGGCCTGAAAACCAGATAATATGTGGCAGAGTCAAGATCCCTCAAGACAGCCCCTGAGATAGCAATGCATGAAGCTGTGATAATGAAGAGCAAGCTCAGTGACATTCCAAGACATTAGTAGATGTCAGGAACATGAAACACTAGCCCAGGAAATCCACATGAAATGATCAGATCTAGGTCTAGAGAAAGGCCACACAAAGAACAGGGCCACTGGGCTAGGGGGTATTACCTAGTCACATTGGTGCTCAGATCACACCCCATGACTCCAAGTTCCAAAATGTAGGATTTAATATTCTTAATGCTTTTCCATCTTAGTTTTGCTCTTTCTTTAGCCTGATCTTTTCCTAATGTTCTCCCCTGCCTCACTTTTTATAAAGGATATGTTTACTTTGTGACATTGTATCTTAGGAACATATAATGTTCTTTTTGATTTTACAGTGGCTCACATATCATAGTTTGTCTTGAGTCTTGTAAAAGACTTTAGACAGGATTTTTAAAATGTTGCAATGGTTAAGACATTGGGGATTCTTGGACCTGCATTAAAAATTGCATTATGAATTATCCATAAGCCTTTGGAGACTGGGGAGGAATGTTATAATTTGAATATCAAATATCCCCTGGCTGATGTTTTGCAAATCATTCTACCCTGTGACAATATTTTGGAATCTTCTGAAATTGTAAAATGTGAGATCTTGATGGTAGTCATGTAGGTCACTGTGAGCTCATTTTGGGGACTATCAGCAGCCCCTTCCTGTCACTCTGTCTGCTTCCTAACCAACACAAAGAACAGCATTTTATATACTTCCTCCAACATGACATTTTGACATGACCATGGCTGGCTTCCAACTTGTTGTATGGAGAGCAAAAGTCAATAATTCCTCCCTTTAGTTATTTGTGTCAGATATTTGGTCACAGACATGATAGTAGTACTTAAGATCTATCTGTCTATCTATCTATCTATCTATCTATCTATCTATCTATCTAT
>NW_008350870.1:180091-196296 GCF_000622305.1 Nannospalax galili
GAATTTGTTATAGTATAGAATATTACTTCTGTCATTTGAATAAAAATAGTTGGGATTCCAGATCATTACACTTCTTTTCATCCTTACCCAGTGTGAACCTGTTGAAGGTTGAGATAAGCATTGGCTGTGCAACCTGCCTACCAAACTAAGGTGCTTCTCTCTCATAGAGCACATTGGCTGGGCTGATTTGTATCATGCCTTCTGCTTTAAATTTATGTTGGGCTTCTTGCTGCTCATCTCAATTCAATTTTTCATGATATATTTAACTTTGCAACATTTGATATATTGTGTCTCTATATGTAGATGATTTATTGCTGTTGTTTGCATACTCAGAATTTTCTTGTGATCATTTTTCAGATCACCAAAACCTATTTTTGAAGCAGTATTCATCTGTCAGTTGGAATAAAACTGAGCTCTCATTGAACACCATACTGTTTTAATGGCTTAAACTTGTCGGTTACATCCCATTGAATTTTTTGCAACACATTTTACAAGAGTTTGGATTTCTTCACCTTGATCTGTCAAAATAAAATTAGGAAGTGAAGGTGCCTTTCACTCTCAGATGTCTCTAAGCAAGATATTGAGAGACACAGATGATCAGTGATACATGCCACAGAATTTCATTAGTTAGTTTTATTTCTTTCGGTCTTTTTGAGACAGTGTCTCCTTGTAGCCCCAGATGGCCTGGAACTTGCTATGTAGACCAGGCTGGCCTCATTCTCATAGAGATCCACCTTCCTCTACCTCCTTAGTGCTGGGATTAAAGGAATGGACCACCATAACAGGTTCATCAACTAATATTTAAAAACCATTCATTATATAACTTTTTAAATGTTTTTATATTTATTTTCATTCCTATTAGTATTTTTTCCAAAAACTTTTGTGCAAGAAGTTCCTCCATTAGAATCCTCACTGGCCAGAACCCTCACAACAGCCATATAATTATTCTAACCATGGCTGGGGTTTATGAGACACTAATATACTGCAATTGTGTACTCATCATTGCACTGAATAGTTATATCTTTCTATTAATAATACACAAATTACTCTTGAGCAGATTGCAGGATTTTTCATCATTTTATACCCACTCTTTCCCATAGTTCTCATACTTAATGCTTACTGCTTATTTTTTTTATTTTTTAATCTCTCAAAGCATGCTTTAGGCAATATTATCATTAATATCTTTCCATTGTTGCATATCTTACTAGGATTGACAATTTGTGAATTTATCTATCATCTATCTATCTATCTATCATCTATCAATCTATCATCTATCTATCTATATAGCTCATGTGCATGAAATAAAAGCTACAGAAACTGGTCAAATCAACCACTTTGTCAAAGAGATTGATCATCAGTGATAGTTAACAATTCTATTTAGAAATTTGATTTTCAATTTCTTGAGAATGTTATACAATGTATTTTTATCATAGCTAAACCACTCCCCCATCTCCACTGCCAGCTTACTGCCCTCCCTTTACTTTGTGTCTTCCAGTGTATACTTTAGGCCTACTGAGTCTAACTTATGTCCCCAAATGCTGTAGAGTCTGGTTATCCTAACTGGTGTCACAGTCTTAAAGAAATTTGACTTTCCATCTCCCAGCCACTGTCAGTTGTCAATAAACAGTTGCTCAGCTGGGATTGGAACTTCTTGATTAACTCCCAACTGCCATGGTGGGATTTTTGTCCACCTGGAGTATGCATAGCTCTTGTGCATGCTATCACAATGATTGTGAGTTCATGGTGTAACTGTCCTATTGTCTGGAAAACAGTTTCTTTGTTGTCATCCACCACCACTTAAACTTACAATCATTCTGCCCCTATTCCACAATGAACCCTTAGCCTTGGGAGAAAAGGGTTTGAGATACATGTCCCATTTTAGGCATGAGCACTCTTTGTATCTTGTTCTCTGCATTTTGACAAGGTGTGGATTTCTGTGTTAATTGCCATCGGTTGCTAAAGAAGTTGAGAGGTGCATTAATGTCCTTTCTTCCCCTCCTTCTATGATGCTCTTGGAATCTAAGGTGTAGAGGTAGCATTGTAGATGTGTCACTCAGAGCTGGACATCTCACAGATAGTTAAGTCTCTATGTTTGACTGATTGAGGAACTTTGTCTCCATCTGTGGCAAAAAGAAGCTTCTTTGATGAGTGGTGAGTGGTACACTTGTCTTTAAATATAAGGATATGTATTTAGAATATAAGAAATTGCTTTGGACCAGGAAAATTACAAAAGTTTTTCTCTAGGGTCTATGACAAAGCCATCCATGTGTGTTTGGCATTGTTTAGAGAGCTGTTGATTACCCCCAAAGATAAAAGTGCCAGTATTGCACCAGTAGAGAAAATTGGCTGGCTGTACATTGTTGTGGTTTGTAGGGTTTACAGCTGGTAGGATCACTGATTGGCTTTCCCCCTTGTTAGCTTGCTCAGAACTCAGATACTATGAAAGCTAGTCTTCTCAGAGGAAGCTTCTAGTTCAGTTCCAGCTTGATTACTCCGAGTCCTACGTCCCAAGTATGTCTGTCTTCAGCTGTACCGTTTTACCTACAAGTTCTGGGAGGCAATCAGGAGCTGCAGTCATTGCCTACATTAGCTTGGCAGCCTGTTGAACTACCCTGATCAATAATTCAAAGTTCTCCTTGCATGGCAGGCAATACACTCATGTACACAAAATTAAAAAGTTAAAATATTTTTAAAATTTTTCATATTGGAGATTGCTTAAGTTGCCATATAAACTACAACTTTAAGGACCTTAAATTTTTTGAGTAGAATTTTGAATTAATACATTTCCGTCTGTTTTACAACAATGGAAAAGGAAGCACAAGTCTCATGGAAGCTCAAACCAGACAAAATTCCAGCATAGTGAAGTGGATAAGAGGGCCTAACCCAACCGAAGCAACTTTCAACAATTGATGGCTGTTTTAAGGGGGTGACACAGTTTCTTACAGGGTTGGGACTCTTGGTGGGTATAGTGGATGGACACACACTGAAGGATATTTGGGTACACAAATCAGATTCTATAGGCCATAGTATATATATATATGAAGGTTCATTAAATCGGGCACGGGGCAGTGGGTTGGGCGAGGTGCAAATAGGGAAGGGGATCTAAATACAATCAAAATATATTGTATGAGTGTCTCAAAAATTCAATAAAAATAAAATAATTTAAAAATTATATCTACATCTTGAACATTAATTTTTTAAATTATATATTCTTACCCTTTGACAATCCAGTCATTGAGCTTCTTATTTGACCATCCTTCATAATATTGAATCTTTATAAAAACCTTTCCATAATCTCACTGTTATCAAAACTATCTTTTATTCCAGTACCAGTTTAGCAGATTCCATCTTATAATAAATGAATTCAATACTTTTTATCTTTTACATTAAAAGAAAAATTATAAAACAGTGTTTAACAATTTTACCACTTTTTTTTCAATATTGTTGAATGTCACTTAAGGATTTTTGTCAGTGTATTCAAAGAATTTACATGAATTAGAGCTTCCTAATATTAAATACTAGTGCATGTTTTCTTTTGTGCTGTTTAACCTTCTTTCTATCAATCCTACCACTGAAGTGTGTTTTTCAGTTACACATTGTGCTTTGATAAGAGTTAAGTACTAGAAGGGAAAGAATTACAGTGAGACTAAAATGGAAGAACATATGCTGGAAGGCCCAAGTCTTATTTTAGTTGAGATATATCCACAGGAATAACTACTTCTTTTCTGGCAATTATGTTGAAACTTTATGTACTAGTCTATGAAAATACAGGGGTTTGGGAGGGTACTAACTAACTGTTCTTTCATTATTAATATCCTCAGTATTCACAGACAATTTTGAATATCTATATTAAAATAGTTTAGATAAGAATTAGGATTGAAGACTCTGGACATCTTAATCTTTATCCAGTAGAAGTAAGGTCAACTTAAAGATTATAGGGCTGGAGAGATGGGTCAATGGTTAAGAGCACTCATCTTGCAGAAGACAGCGGTTTTTGATTCCTGGCACCCACATGGCAGCTAACAACTGTCTGTAGCTCCAGTTCAAGGGGATCTGACACCCCCCCCAAGGCACTGCATGACACAGGTGTACTTACTCAAATGCAGGCATAATATACATACACATAAAATAAAGATAAATAAATAATTAAAGATTATAAGGGAGAGGATATGACTATACAGACAAGAAAATTGAAAAGGTGGGTTTCAAATTTGACTATAAATAGTTCCTTAGAAAACGCTGTCATGAAATCTAGATGATTTATAATCATTTTAAAATTGAATATTTTATAATCATGCTGTATTGACATAATTTCAACACCTACCTCTCTCCCTCCAATTTCTCCTATGCCCTTTCATTCCCTGTCAATTTCATGATCTCTTTTTCTTAATTATTTTGGTTGCATAAATTTATACATGTGTGTATGTGTGTGTGTGTGTGTGTATGTGTGTGTGTGTTTCCCATTCACCTGTGTGTATAACTAAGTCCTAGGACTTAGGATTGGATAACCTACCAGGGAACTTGTCCTAGGAGATATCTGAAATCTGATTCTCCCTTCTTCAGCAGTCATTATTTGTCTGTAGTTCTTCATCTAGAGGGGGAACTTTATGAAATTTCCCCCATCCATGTTTGCATGTCAGTTTGTATTGTCAGTGTATGGGTCTTGTGTATACAACCGTACTTTTGATATTTGATGGGTACAGCTCTCCTGCCACATCTGGAAGACACTAACATCAGAATTCTGCTCCTCTGCCCCCTATAATCTTTCTGTCTCCATATCTACGATGTTCCCTGTGCCTTGGGTATAGATGTTGTGTTGAAGAAAAATTGATTGGAACTGGGCAACCCATTTTCTCTTATTCTCTGTATTTTTACCAGTCACGGATCTCCATAATATTTTCCATCTGTGTAGAAAGAGGCTTCTGTCATGAGGATTATGAGACAGCTAAGCTTATCTGTGACTAAAAGGATAAGTATTTATAATACGGTTAAAAAATATATGGTTTGAGGCAATATGGAAGGAGCACGCTCTTCTCTAGGGTCTATGACCGCTCCAAACATGGATATTTTGCTGCTCCTACTGAGCAGACTTTTGTGCGTAAACTTTATGAGAATAGAAGTTAATATTTATTTATTTTTACTCATGACATCTTGGTGCAGTACATAGTATATAACTTCTATTTGTCTGATAAACTGAAGAGAGCTTATATTTTAAAGTATACCATTTTACCTATACTTCTCTTAGTTCTTGTTTCGGCTAAAAAATTTCTATAACATAATTATAAAACAAAGTTTTCTCTTCAGATTTTTATGTTTTAAATTTTTCATATCGACCCAGTAGATTCTTCACTTCTCTGTGCAAAGATAAATATATGTGTTTGACCAAGAATTTTAATGGTAGTTGTGAATGCCAGCATTGACTGCGTTCCAAGTCACTGTTACAACCCTCCCATGATATGTACATACACAAGCACACAACACCTTACCTTAACTTCTGACATGTTCCTGGTGCTTGTTGAGAGCATTTGGCTATGTTATCAATCATTTTGTTTAGAAATATTGAAATAGATACCAATTTGTCATCAATTCTCATGTCTTTTAAAGTTTTTTATGTATATGCTAAATTACATGGGCATTTCATTTCAGGATGGTAAAGGCAACTTTATAAACAGTTGTTAATGCTCTGAAGGCATACTGTGTAGTAAGATTTTTTGTATTTTTCTGAAATAAGAAGCAGATGAATATTTGGCAAAGTCCTTAGGTTTCAACTGTTACCTTCTCTGTCCCTGGGAGATTCATCCTGCCTGGTCACATCTAATTTACATCATAAAAAAACCTGTATCAAGTACTTAATGAGTCCTTAAGGCTTTCTTAAACACAATTTACCTTAAACCTTAGCCCTTATTTCCACTTTATTGTGTCCTTTTCCATTTCTGAATTCTTTCTTCAAGAGCTTGAGTTCAATCCCCAATGAGCCAATTAGCTCTGCTTCCATTGGGCCTTCCTTTATTCTTCCTCTCTCCTTTTATAAATGAGTTTTTGTGGACATCAGGGATACAGTTTTATGTGTTCAGAAACAAAATTTCTAAATTCATTTCTGGCTGACTCTTCTAGAATTTTATAACTCTTTGCTTCCATTTTATTTTGTTATTTTGTCTGTGTATACATCAATCATGAAGTAAATAATATGCTTTTATTTTGGCAAAAACTTTATTTTATCCTGTCCTTTTGACAAGTCAAGCAATTTTACTAAGTTAAATGAGATGCTATCATTCTCCATAGCCACTTAACCATAGTTGAATCATAGTTTTTTGTATTTTTTGTTTTTATGAGGGGGATGAAATTGACTTTCCTTTATTATTGTTTTTACAGGTAATTTCTGTACAAATCAGTATTATAATTATTTTTCTCATAAGAATAAATTAACTGTACCACCATTGCCACTTTGGGCAGCATATGATATATGTTTTTGAGAGCGTTTTATGTATCGTGATTGCTTTCCTGCCTATAAGACAACGTGGCCTTTGTCTACTTCTCTCTTCACTTGCATACTTCTTACATATATGAAAAAAGTCTCAGCCAGAAACTCAACATGACAGGAGGTACCTTGGTAATCCCAGGACTCAAGTGGGAGATAGTGGCACTAAGACCATATTACAAAACTATCTTTACTGCCTAGGTAAACCCTGTCCCCCCCAAAAATCAAAACAAAATAGACAACAACAACAAACTCAGCCTAAGTATCTTACTGGTACATTTTTCATGTCATTTTATAATAGAATCCTTTCCAGGAAAGAACCTAGGAGTTGCAAATGGAATTAGGTATCATTAGTCTTACTATATTTTTTTTTCCTTGATGATCAGGTACTTTTGATGAGAACATGACTGCACCAGTTCCAGCACAGATCTATTTTCATTTCCATAATTATGTAGGGGAAAGGCAAGGATAGCTATTGGGATGGGGTTCCACAGGCATGATCTATATTTTGAGCACAGTCAATTCTATACATAAAAACTACTTAGCATTAAAGAGATAACTTAATTATTTTATGAATAAAATGTAACAATATTCATGTCTGTGAACTTTGTGCCAAGCAACTCAACATTGGTTACATCACATTTATCAAACACAAAATGAAAAAACACAAAAGATTCTGCACTTATTAGGCTCCCTTCACTACACTTCCCCCTAGAGCTAACACCCATAGTTGTGAAGTCTTTTCCTGCTTTAGCTTCTAATAGGCAGCTTGGTGTTCACAAATTATGTACTACTTACTCTCCCCAGCTGATGTTCCCTATCTCCCATTCCAATTGCCTCCTGCCATTAGCTATGAATAGGCTGTCTTTTGCAGCAAGTAAGGGCTCCTCACAAGAAGGAATGGCACAACAGTCTACAACACAAATATAACAAGTAGTTTATGCCAGAAATATAATTTATTTCCTATCAGTATAAATAACTTCTCTGACTAGAGTAATTTCTCAAGACCTTAAGGCTCTCTAAAATTATGTTCCATGCAAGCCAGCCCTGTTGTATGATAACCGGAATTTCTTTCTGGTGAAATACTTTCCATCTCCCTCTTCCATTTAAATGATACGGAGTTCACAGGCAAACCTGTTCTCAGATCTAAATACCTTGTCACATATCAAATACATGGTGATTATCCAGCATATGATGTCTATTAATGAAAAAAAATGTTACAGCAGGCATGTGATAAAAGTTCAAAACCTCAAAATTAACCCAATATTCTGTAACTGCAGAAGGGAAAAGATGTATATCTAGTGGAAGGTAGTATGGCTTATAGAAATCTGCAAAGTGATCACAGGATGAAAGACTAGTTCTGAGAAGAACACAGAACAAAGGGAAGGCATCTCTGTAATGTAAAAAAAAATCAAAAACCTTTTTCATAGACAAAATCATCAATTGCATATTGATTATCTCATAGCTGTAGTCCTAATTTTTTTCACACAAAACTTGTGAGTAGTTTTGTATAGAAAGGATGATGAGCGATATTGGACAATAGCTGATGCTGTATAATGCAAGAAAGCAGGGTTAAACAAACATTGGTAAGTTCTATCCTAGTATCTTTGGCCACAGATTGTTCTGGTGAATATGTTTCTTAGGATGAAATACAGACACTGAGAATGTGAGCTACACACTCTTCTCTGTGTACAATTGTCTTCTAACTTTCCCTGGGCACATGCCTGCCTTTCCTTCCACACTCTTACCACAACAAATTTCCGCATACATTTATTCTCCAGGATCCTGAGAATTTCTGAGACTTGCTTGACTTCTTTGTCGAATATTTCTGACATTTCATAAGAGTCTTTCCATCCTGTGGGTTTTAAAGTTCCTGGGAGTCAAGGCATTGCTGGTGTCTGTGACGGACCAGTGAGCTCTAAGGTTCAGAGAATCTGCACATGAGCAGTTTGCTTTGGGTTAAGACACACTCCTTAGGTTGCTGAGCCTCTCCTCATCACTCTGGTCTCATCTACTGATGCTTAAAATCAAGTACTCAAAAGTTTAAACTGTTTTCAGTCAAATTAAGTGCACGGTGATTTACCTATCAATAAAAGAGGGCAAAGTTAGAAACTACTAGATAAGTCGAAGTGCTGACATCTAATATCCAATAAAAATTACCAGACATGAAATGAAAAGAAAAAAGTTACCAAATTGAAAGAAAATTCAACCAAGAGAAGCAAACAAATATATTACACAAATGACAGAATTAGTTTGGGAGATAAAATATTTCTTGTATATGACAAATATCCATGAAAGATACATAAAGTAGGATCAATCATATTAAACAGAAATATATAAGATATCAAAAGATACAAGTTGAAACTTTAGTGATAGAGTAGCATGTATAAAATCTCTAAGTTAAATGTAGATGGTTTTTGTTCATCCTAGCAACTAAGCATTAATGATAAAATACTGAGAGCACACTGGACTTACATAAAGGTTGTTTTTATTTTTTCGATAACAACAAGAGATCTCTAACCAGTATTGCAATTTCTTGGGCATAGGAAGTGATAAGCTCAGTTGTTTCTTGACTAGAAACAGGACTCATGATCAGCTCCTGAGTTATTCAATATTTTATTCTAACACTTATGTTGTCTTGCATGGGGGTAGAGGTAAGTATAAGGATAAAGATAAATATAATAAATATTGAAAGGAGGAAATGTTTGAAGTAAGGAAGATGGGGATTGAGAAGAACTGCTGTCTTAATCACAGAAGTTACAACGACTTCCAATGCTCTGAAATTTTCAAAAAGTTTCTGGTGGTGTACTTCATGGTACAGCACATGCCTAAAATACACAAGGGCCTGCATTTGGTAACTAGTACCCCAACAAATATAATCTCAAGGGAATTAATTTACCTTATAAAGTCCTAATGTAAATGCATGAGTTCATTTGCAAAACTGGATCAAACAAACATTTCTAATTATATCATCTTTCTTAAGTGAAGACAAATTGAAAGTAATCATTATGCAGTAGTTTACATTCATTGATTTAAATTTCAAAGTGATATGTAATTTGTGCAGAACACTCTAAAACAGTACAAAGCATGTGCTGAAGAAGCAGTAAATAAGAACTAATGGAGAAAATCAAAATCTTCATTGATGGATGGGGCTCTTCAATCATCTCAATCACTCACATGCTAGAATTCAGTACACAACAAAAACGTAACTCATTAAGCTACCTATAGACCTATGATTCCTGAAGATAGGCATCTAGACACCATAGAAATCAGCTAACCTGAATGAGAACCAATCAATATGTTTGACATAACTGAAGAGCACTGGAGCATGAAAAGAGAAACAACCACTTGAAGTAATTTCATTCAGTCTTGAAAATTCTTTGGCCAAACACAAGGAAACACGTTGGCCAGTTCTTCCCTTTATACAAAACAGTAAATTATAAATGAGATGGTGTACTGGTGCTATGAAGAGAGGAAACATCCCAAACTCAAAGGTGGAACAGTGCTTCCTTGGTGGGGCTCGGTGGGAAATAGCAAGATATAAAGAACTCAAGTTCTGAAGTTTTACTGGCTCTTCTCTGACTCAGAGAACTACCTAATGTTCCTCCATTCTGCTAACACATTGCCCTCAACAATTACCCCTTCTCAAGATTAGTAAAACAGATGACTATTGTTAAAAAATGTGAATCTAGAAATGTCTTGATTGTTTAAGAAGGATTATTATTTTTATACAATAAGTTGACATTTCCTATACTGTGTAGACCAGTAGTTTACAAACTTCAGGTAGAAGTTCAACTTTCGTCTTCACCTATTATTAGAATGCAGCCATAGGTTGGTTGACATAACTAAAACCTTTGGATTATAAAAAAAAATGTACTTGCTGAAATGTCATCATTGTGTTTTATTTTATTTTTAATTATGCATGTGTGTCTGTGTATGGTGTGAACATCTGAGTTCAGGTGCTTATAGTGTAAAGAAGAGGCAGCAGATGCCCTGGAGGTGCAGTTATAGGTGCTGGTGAGCCACCAGATGTGAGTGTTAGAAACTCAACTCAAATCTTTTACAAGAACAGCATGTGTTCTTTCTTAATCACAGGGACAACTCTTCAGTGCATCATTATGATTTTAATTTAAATTTTAGTTAATTTTTAATTTAATTTTATTTTTTAGCTTTTTAAAATGGAAATTATGATATTTTCATGCAATGTGCATGATGGTATTTAGGTCCACTCCCTAACCACACCTTCCCTTACTGCCACCTGTCTTATTTAATGTACTCTATTCTATATGTCATAGGGCCTATAGAGACTAATCTGTGTCTGTAAATTTTCTTCAGTGTGGGTCCATCCCACACTGAATGGAGCCAGTTAACCTACCAGGAGTTACATCCTTGAAAGAGACTGACTATCCCATCCACTCCTGGAAATCCTCAGTTACTAATGATTTCTCAGGTAGTGTTGGAGTTTCTTACTCAATTCCCCACATCTATGCTGGAATCTGTCTGTTTTTTTCTTACATGAGATTCATGCATGCTGTTGGCATTTCTGATAGATGGTCATATGAGTGACTACCCAACTGGCTGGAAAACACTATTTCTTTGTGGTCATCCACCACCTGTGGATACTACAATCATTCTGCTCCCTCTTCCACAGTAATGATTCCTGAGACTTTGGAGGCAGAAATTTGCCATAGGTGTCCTCTTCAGGAATAAGCAATCTGCAGTCTCTCATAAACTGCACATTGGTCAGATGTGGGCTTCTGTGTTAATCACTATTTCCTCCATCAGGAAGCTTCTCTGGTGGGAGCTGAAAAATTCATTAATCTATGAATATAACAATAAGTCATTAGGTGTCATTTTAATATGATAACCATTTAGTAGATATCTATTATTATGGTTTTCCCCATACCCTGTAAGCTGAGTAGCCTCAGGTTACTAGGCCTGATATCAATGTTAGATATGGCCTCCATCATATGAACCAGAGTTTAAGTCAAATTAGAATGTGGTTACTTCCATAATATTCTTGCCACTATTGTACCAGTGGGCATATCTTGCCAGGACTCACAGCTGAGTAAATCTGATGATTAGTTTTTCCTTCTGGTAGCAGTAGAAATGAGGCTTTGAAGCCAGTACCAGCTTTATTTCTCTTTGTTTATTCTATAGGTCATTAGTAGTGTCTTATGCAGTGTGTTTTACCATGAGTTGGTAAAACTAAGTTGGTGAAAAACTAAGAGCAGGGGAAATGGCTAGTATAGTTGAAGGTCCTATAGGACCCTTGTTCAACAATTTCAAGAGAGGAAGTCTTTTCTTGGTGTGAGGTGGAAGTTCACCCAACCACTATGATGGCAAGCTATAGTCCCACCTCCTTCTCATGCTCCACAGAAGGAATCAAGCAGGCCAAAGCCCATTACCTCTCTCACCAAATCAGTTGACCGTAGCTGCTTGAAGGGAAGGTGCTAAGGATATATAAGTGAAGAAACCATGAGTCAGGGCTCTTGCCATTTTGTCTGGCTGTTGGGAAGCACAGGTGTGGACTTTCCAGCACAGCCATGAATGGGTAGTCACCATTTTGGAAGGGAGCCCGGAGACCTTGGGCCGGATGGCACCTGCCTCAAATATGGGAAAGGAAAAGCCTATGAGATTTCATCACTTTGTAAGTGACCCTCTAAATTGTGTTGGCAAGCCCAAATAAATATTCTTATTCCCCAAACTGTAACTTTGGATAGGCATTGTAATGGTTTAGTTAGAATCACACTCTCTGGATTCCAGAGAGTGCCTGCAGACCTCTCAGGGGAAAATTTGGTTCAACACAGCATTGAGGTTTTATTTTGTTATCCTAAGCTCTTAGGGGCAATGTCCCCCTATTATAAGGTAACTCTAAATACTCTCAAAGTATTCTATATATACTTTGAGAAGCTTCTATAGTGGTATGTTTCCATATAACTTTTTCTACAGGCCTCTAGTGTTGATTATCCCTACCCATGGTCCCTTCTCTGTCCTTCTTTCTCATTCTCCATGCCATTTAATCATTCCCACTTTATTATCCCACTTTCCTTCTTTTAAATCACTACATTCTAGTATGCTCTTCATGAACCCCCTCTCCTCTACGGCCATTTTAACTTCCCGAATTCTCTAGATTTTCAAATTGAAACATGCTTATATAGGATTTAAAGAACAGCTTCTAGCTATAACATAGAACATGAAACAAACGTTTGTCTCTCTGTGTCTGTGTTACCTCACTCAGGATGCTTTTTTATATTTCCATTCATTTGAATTTTAAAAAATTAGATTTTTTAAAGAGCTGAATAATATTCGCACATGTGTATGCACCAAACCTTCATTATCATTCACCAGTTAGTGGACATCTAGGTTGTTTCCAAATTCTGGCTGTTATGAAAGGGAAGCAATTGACATGGATGAATAGGTTTTACTGTAGAAGAGTGTAGAGTCATTGGGTATATGCCGAGGAGTGGTATGCAAATCAACCATGAGCTTTTGGGTGAATCTCCACACTGACTCCCTTAGTGGTACACCAGTTCCCACTCCCACCAGTAGTGGATAAGAGTTCCACTTTCTCCACATCCTCACCAGTGTTTTTTGGATCTTAGCCATCTGACCAGAGTAAAATTAAATCTCAAGTTGTTTAAAATTGCATTTCCCTTATGACTGAAGATCTTGAAAATTTTTTTAAGTATTTCTCAACCACGCGTTTCATCCTTAGAGATATCCCTGTTCATCTCCTTGTCCCAATTTTCAATTGTGTTTTTGATGTTTAGTTTTCTTTATGTCCTTTAAATATTCTAGATACTAAGATTTTTACCCATCTTGCTGTTGTCGTTTCATGTACAGAAGCTTTTTAGTTTCAAGTGGTACCACTTGTCAATTGTTGGTGTTAATGCTTACATGATAGGAATCAAGCATTCCACTATGAACTACTTTAGCCTTAATTATATCCCAAAGGTTCCATCTCTAAAAACCAAATATTAATTAAATTGTCACCTCAGTATTTCTCAATGGGAATTGCATTTCAACATGAGTTTAACTGAATAAACAATTGCATAAAGGAATCAGCCAAGTTACTATTACTGTATACCTCATGTGGGTTATATCATAATCTCTATACATATTGAAGATTATAATACATGTATATAAATATTAGAGATTAAAATGCATATATACATATATACTCTCTACATGTATTATTCTATATTAGAATCTCATTCTTTGCAAAAATATTAGATTCTATATGTCAAAATCCCAATCTTGAAATGAGTTAATATTAAATAGGCGGTTACTTTTGCTTAATTACTCTTGCTGATTCTTTAAGGTAGGTTCTTTAATTATATAATTCAAGGCCAGAATTCTTAATAAATATAAAATTAGACGTGCTCTACTGGTTTGATTTTTGCATGCATGGATTCAGATAGAAAAACAATTAGTGCTTTCACTTTTCTGGACTTTCTGTCTGATCTTTTTTATCTTTATGTTGCTTTCATGCTCTTGATTTTAGTGTTTTCTTATTTGATTGCTTTTTATCTTTCCTTCATTTAAAAAGTATGTAATTTTTTATGATCTGACGATTTCCTACATGAGAATTGTATTTGAGTTGTTTCCACTTCTTACAGTCCCCCTCTAAGTCCTCCAATGACCTCCCTGTTCCCTCTTAATTTATTGTTTATTTGATTATAATTCCTATCTAGATGATAGATAGATAGATAGATAGATAGATAGATAGATAGATAGATGATAATCAGTTATATTCTTTAGGGGTTCTCATGTATACATGCGTTTAGTAGTGCTCATGTATACATGTGTTTAGGGATGGCCACCAGATTTAGATAACCTCTCAGAGAGCTAGTTCCCAAGGAAAACTGATTTTTCATCCTTCAGTATCCATTGATTACCTTGAAATTTCCCCATCTACCTTGATATATCAACTAGTTTTGTCAACATGCAGCTCTTTCTAGGCTATCAGACTATGGAGATTTCATAGGTATAGCTCCCCTTATCATTTCCACAATGCATGACCTAGCAGCCATGATCTTGTTCCCCTGACTCTTAAAGTTTTTCTTCCTCTCTTCCCCAATGTTCCCTGAGCCTTAGCTGTCAATGTTACAATGTAGATGAATCACATAGAGAATGGAATCCATATTTATTTATTCTCTACATTATGGGCAGTTGTGGATATATTTAATAATGCAATTTTGTTGCAAAAATAAGCTTTCTGATGAGTGAAGGGAGCAGAACATTGTATGTGAATATAAGGATACATATTCAGAATACAGTAAGAAATTACTTAATCTAGATAAGTCAGAGTAGGATATTCTTCTTTAGGATTTTTGTCTTCTCCAGTCATTTGTACTAGGCTGTCTTTATAGTACCATGTGTGAATTCTTTCCTATTGAGTTGACCTTAAGTCTAATTAGCCAGCTGTTTATCCACATGATAAAATTGCCAGTGTTGAACTAATACAGATAATTCACTGGTCTTGTCATTTTAGTTTGTAGGCTTTACAGCTGGTAAGGTAAAATGTATTGATTGGGTTCTCCCTTAGCAGCTATGAAAGCTGTTTACTATGAAAACTACTCTTCTCTGAGGAAGCATCCAGTTCATCTCCAGCTCAATTCCAACAAGTCTTATGTCAGTAGTATGTTATACCTTCAGCAATAAGGGTTTTCATATTCTGAAAGGCAATAAAGGGTTGTGGCAACAGCCTATACTATTTTGAGACACTCTTGGTCTCTCTGACCAAAAGATCCCTTGTCCTACACTATGATTTTTGTTATATAGTTTTCAGCTATACACATGCATTCACATGTATATTATATATGTATTTTTCAGTAGGCTTCTAAAATCATATTTTTCCCATTGGTTTCACTAGCTGCTCAAATGTTCTTTCCTATCTCTCCCCTTGTATAGCCCTCTGCCTGCCCTCTCCAGTTAATATTTTACTTGATATTGTCTTTGCTCTACTACGTCCCTTTCTCTGGCTCCTTATCCCTGTCCCAGAGTTCCTTTCTACTTTCCTGGCTCCTTCAGTTACTTCAGGTTATACCCTCACATATAAGGATTTACAGCAGGAACTGACAAATGAGTGAAAACATCATGCATTCCTTTTTTTTCAAAATCTAAGCTATTTTACTCAGAATAATTCAGAATGAGGTCCATTCATTTACCTGCAAATTTAAAGATTATATTTTTGCCTACAGCTGAATAGAACTTCATTCCAATAGAATTCCAATGTGATGCACTGCATAACTACACCACATTTTTATTATTTATTCACTGGTAGAAGGACATTTATGCTGTTTCTAATTCCTAGTTGCTATGAAAAGTTTCAATAAACATGCTGGTGGGATTACCATACCAGATTTCAAAATGTATTGCAAAGCTATAGTAATAAAATCAGGATGGCACTGGCACAAAAACAGACATGCTGGTCAAAAAAAAAAATGGAGACCCAAACATGAGTGCAAGCAAAATTTTACAAATGTGCCAAAAAATACACACTGGAGGAAAGAGCATCTTAAACAGACAATGCTGTGAAAACTAGATTTTTACATGTAGAAGACTTAAATTAGACCCATATATTAGGGTTCTCCAAAGAAACAGAACTGGTAGAATGAATATGTATAGAGATTTATCAGCTTAGCTCACAGGATAGAGTCCGAGTAGTCCAACAATGGCTGCATCACACGGGAGAGGCTGAGAATCCATAGTCGCTCAGTCC
>NW_008350870.1:197113-197797 GCF_000622305.1 Nannospalax galili
TCGATTTCCCCCTGGTAGCCTGGGTCAATCACCCCTCCTAATACTGTTATTCCTTTCTTAGCCTGCTGAGTTAAGGGCATCAGAAGCCCAAAGTGTCCAGGGGGAAGTCTTAGCTTCCAGTTCAATGGAATGTTTATTGTCTCTCCTGGCAGAAGCACTCCCTCTTCTGGAACCAAAACATCCAAGCCAGTAGAGTGCAATTTGAGGGTACAAGAAGCAAAAAATTTCGTAGAGGGTTGCCAGGGGTGATAGTGAGTGGAATCATTCCCACTTCCATCCCTTGCTTCCTGGAATCATGAATCCTGGCTATAAGAGAAACTGTACCACATATTGGACACTGATTCAAAGAATACACTACCTTCTGGAGGACCCTGCCCCAGCCCTCCAGACTATTGCCACCTAATTGGCACTGTAACTGTGTCTTTAAGAGACCATTCCATCATTCTATCAAGCCAGCTGCTTCAGGATGGTGGGGAACATGGTAAGACCAGTGGATTCCATGACCATGGGCCCACTGTCATACTTCTTTGGCTGTGAAGTGAGTTCCCTGGTCAGAAGTGATGCTGTGTGGAATACCATGACAGTGGATAAGGCATTCTGTAAGTCCCTGGATAGTAGTTTTGGCAGAAGCATTACATGCAGGAAAGGCAAATCCATAACCAGAATAAGTGTCTATTCCTGTAA
>NW_008350870.1:198112-206381 GCF_000622305.1 Nannospalax galili
AACTCACCAGCGAGAGAGAAGGCAAGCAGCAAAAAGCCTGGTTCTGCTCTGCCTTGGTCTTTCATACTGGCTGCCATCAGAAGGTAACGCCCATATTTAGGGTGTGTCTTCCGGCTTTAGATGATCCAATCAAGAAGATCTCTTTCATTTCAGTTAATCCCAGATCCAATCAAGTTGACACCCAAGATTAGCCATCACAACCCTTAACTATCACTCTGCACAAAACTCAACTGCAGACATATCAAAGAACCCAGGTTAAAACTTGAAAAGCTGAAACTATTAGAAGAAACTTAGGCATTATCCTACATGAGCTAACATCAGAAAAGCACTTTCTAAATAGAACTTCATTTGTTCTGGATTTAAGAACAAAAATTGACCAATAGGATGTCATTGAGCTAAAGAATTTAAATTTAAAAATGCCAAAAGAAAAAACAAACAAACAAACAAAAATCCCAGCTAAATGAAGTAGAAGCTAACAGAATGGGAGAGAATCTTTTCCAAGTATATATCTAATAGAGTATTAATTTCCAGACTATACAAAAAAGTCAGAAAACGTATGACCAAATTTAAAGGGAGGGGGGCTTCAGATCTGAATAGAGTATCCTCAGAAAAAGAAATACAAAGGGCTAAGAAATACATTTACTGTGTGTACCTTCTTAATAATTAGGGAAATACAAATTTAAACAACATTAAGATTTCATGTTACCACAGTTAGATGGTCAAAGATCAAAAACAACTAAAAATAAATGCTGACAGGGATGTGGGGAAGTAGGATTCCCTCATTCATTGTTGGTCAGATTACAAATCTTCCAAATCTTTGGAAATTAGTATGGTGAATACTTTAAAAACCAAATAGATCTACCATATGATCCAGCAGTACCGCTCCTTAGTATATACCCAAAGGACTCAATTTCTGTTACAGAGATCCTCACTCCATCATGTTTATTGCTGCTCTCTTCACAATATCTGGAAAAAAGGTGCTCTTTATTCTTTACCTCTTGAAAGCAGTTGTGCCAAAGTCTTTGCTCCTAAATATTTTTCCAAGGAATTACTTACAACTGAAAGTTTCAGAAAACAGAGACGGTATCCTCCTCTAAAGGAGTTGCTGATTTATAATAAATATGAATTACTTCAAAGCAAAAGGTGAGTATATTTGTTTAAACCCATTATAAAAAATTATCTATCTACACATCAGGGTCCGTATCCTTCATCACAGTTCACTATGAACATTGGCATTATCTGACCCTGGTTGCAAATCCTATGAAAGTTGGCATTCAGAAAACAAGGGTTAGGAAATGCCTAGTGTGATTGATTTGAGTGATAAGTTGTCTTTGTGCTGAAACTGTCACTCAAGAACCTTAGGTCCTTTACCAGCCACCATAAAATATTGGCAGACTAATTTTTGAGGTCATAAGTAATATTTCTTACCTTTCAAATTTTTGAGAAATTTTAGCTGGAACTTTCACAGAGCATTTTATATTATTACATAGTCATGCTCCTAAGGGAAGTTATGCCAAAAAGGACTTAATTAAAGTTATTTTTCCATATTTATACAAGTTTTCAGAATAAATGTTTTACAGCAAAAATAAAAACTTATCAATGAATTCTAATTTTTAATTTTATTTTTTGAGAGCCTGAGAGGGTGGATTCAGATCTCCTCCATTGGAGTAGGTCCTGGGAGCTCAGAAAACCACCAGAGTGTGCTGGGTTCTAGCCTCCCTCTGGCCTCCAACTACCAGAGGGCCTGAAAACTCAGGGGACAGCCTGACAGACCCCGATCCTGATTCCACATGGTGGTGAGCTACCGTTCCCTAATTTCACCATAGCATCCCCCTACCTGGGTTTTTGTGAGGCCCCTCCCAAAGCCTTAGGACTGATCTGCCTTTGGTAGGCTAAGGCTGGGATCTGAGCAGACTACCAGAGAGTTGGAAGTTCTGTCCCACCTTGGTCCTCCCTCTGACATAGGGTTGACAACAAAAAGGAAAGCCTGAGAGAGCCTGGATCTTGCCTCCAGGTGGTGAAGGAAGCCTGAGTGTACCTGACTGGAACCTGGCTTGGGCTTCTGTGGGTACTCCTGAATAGCTGATCTGAAGCCATCAGTTCCCTCAAAAATAAACCTGAGAGAACCTGAACCCTGTACCAACAAGCTTTACATAACCAATAAAGAAAGGATCTAGGCATGCAGATAATACAAACAGAAGCATACTTCAACTTAATTCTCATATCAGAATCATAAATAACAAAAGAAATTCACATGAAAAAATCATGAGGAAAGAATAATAAAATGGAAAGCCAAAACACTATGCCCCCACCAAAACCCACCAATCCTGTTGAAGAGTTCTACAAGGAGAAGCCCCTAGAGATAACCCAGGACACTGAATTTAAAAGAATAATCATAAACATGATCAAGGAATTCAACGAATTTAAAGAACACACAAACAAACAAATCAAAGAGCTAAAAGAAGATAGGGATAAACTTCTGAAAGAATTCACAAGAGATAGAAACATTGAAGAAAACAAAGGCAGAAATGAAGAAGTAAGTGCAAAACTCAATAACAACAGAAACAACAACAGTGGAAATCTTCACTTCTAGAATGAATGAAATGGAAAACAGAATATCAACACTGGAGGATAAAGTTGAAGAATTGGGCCACTCAAGGAAAGAGTATGGATAATTTTAAAAAACACAGGAATGGAATATGCAAGGGATGTGGGACACCATGATAAAACCAAATCTATGGATCATAGAAATAGAGGAAGGAGAAGAATTTAAGGTTAATGGTGTTGACCAGATATTAAACAGGATTGTAGAAGAGAATTTCTATAAATTAGGGAAAGACGTTCCCGTACAAATACAGGAAGCACATATAACACCAAATATACAGGATCAGAAAAGAAACTCCCTACAACATATCACAGTAAAAACATTAAACGTAAAGAACAAGAAGAGAATATTAAAAGCAGCAAAAGAAAAACAAGTCACATTGAAAGGAAAGCCAATCAGAATTACAGATGACTTATCAGTGCTAACTATGAAAGCCAGAAGAGCCTGGACCAAGGTATTTCCAGTTCTATATGACAATAGATTCCAGTCCAGAATACTATACCCAGGAAAAATGTCTATTATAGTTGAGGGGGAAAGAAAAATCTTCCATGACATGAATAGCCTGAAAGAATACATGTCCACAAAACCATCCCTTCAAAGAATACTTGAAACAATACAGAGAGCAGAGAGAGAAACAACCACACCCTAGGGACAACAAAAGAAAATAAACAGATATAATCTAGGAAACACAAAATTAGGCAGAAAAAACAAACAGCAATCAAAATGATGGCAACCAATACACACCTTTCAAAAATCACCTTAAATATCAATGCACTGAACTCCTCAGTCAAAAGACACCAGCTAAGTGAATGGATTAAGAAACAAAATCCATCTCTTTGCTGTCTGCAAGAAACCCATCTCACCTTCAAGGACAGGCACTGTGGTCACCAGCTGTGGCTGCTCTCCTCCGGCTATGGCCGCTCTCCTGCTCTCTTATTTCCTCTGATCAGTCATCGGGTCCGGACCCCAGGGCTGGTGAGGAGATTGTGTCAGCAGAGCCACATTCAGACACAGGAGACCAGGTTCAGTGACACGGATCTGGTTTATTGCAGGAAGGCATAAGCTTATATAGGGGTAGTGGTCCAATCACAGTACAGCAAGTAGTTTAAAGGTGAGGTATCCAAGGGTGGTGCAAAGTACAGTAAGAAGTTTAAAGGTGAGGTACCCAAGGGTGATGATTAGGGAGTGGTGAGCTCTAGGCATCAGTCTCATGATCTGCCAATGGGAGCAAAATGTCACAAGGCATTCCTTGTGGCTCCAGCAGTCGGGCAGTTGCATGAGGCCAGCTGTATGGCTGTCAATAAGACTTTCACCCGAGGTTCAAGCCTGTCTCCCACAAGGCATTACCTTGAGGTAAAAGGATGGAAAAGAATATTCCAAGCAAACGTCACTAAGAAGCAATTCTAATAAAACAAAATAGACTTCAAAGTAAAACTAATTAGAAGAGATAGGAGGATCACTTCATTCTGATGAAACAAACAGTTAACCAAGAAGATATTACAATCCTTAACATATATGTACCAAATTCTGGTGCACCCAAATTCATAAAAACAACACTACAGGACTTTAAGACACAGACTAACTCCAACTCAGTAATAGTAGGGGACTTCAATACCGTACTACCGCACTGTCTTCATTAGAAAGGTCAATTGGACAAAGAATAAACAGAGAGATGTCTGAATTAAATGATACCATACATTAAATGGACCTAACAGATATCTTTCAATTTTTCCACCCAAACACCAAAGAATACACTTGCTACTCAGCACCTCATGGAACTTTTTCAAAGATTGATGACATAATGGACCACAAAACAAACCAGAAAACACAAAAATATTGATATAATTCCATGCATTCTACCAGACCACAAAGAAATAAAGCTCAAAAGCAACACTGGATGAAGCCCTTATCAGTACACAAACTTGTGGAGATTGAATAACACACTCACAAATAATGAGTGGGTCAAGGGAGAAATTAAAAAGAAATAAAAGAATTCCTGGAATTCAACAAAAAGGACAATACAACACAACACAACGTCTGGGACATATTAAAATCAGTCCTAAGAGGAAATTTTATAGCTCTAAGTGCCTGCATTAAAAGATTAGAAAGAGCTCAAATAAATGACCTAACAGTACAACTCAAGACACTGGAAAGGCAAGAACAAATGAAATCCAAACCCAGCAGAAGAGAAGAAATACCAAAAATCAGAGCAGAAATTAATGAAATAGAAACAAAGAAAACAATACAAAGAATCTATGTATCTAAGAGCTGGTTCTTTGAAAGGCTAAACAAGATACATGGACCATTAGCCCAGTTAACCAAAATAAAGAAAGAACAAATCCAAATCATAAAAATCAGAGATGAAAGGTGAAATATCACAACAGACACCAAAAGATCCAGATCATTATGAGGGGCTATTTTAAAAACCTATATGCCACTAAATCTGAAATTCTAGAAGAAATGGATGGATATCTGAAATCATGGTAACCTCCAAAGTTAAACCAAGAAATGATCAACAGTTTAAACAGACCCATAACATATAAGGAAATCAAAACAGTAATACAAAGCCTCCCAACTAGAAAAAGCCCAGGCCCAGATGGATTTACAGCAGAATTCTACCATAAAAGAAGACCTCCAACTAATACTATTTAAAAATATTCAAAATGATGGAAACAGAGGGAGAACTCCCAAATTCCTTCTATGAAGCCAACATCACTCTAATACCCAAACCTGATAAAGATACACCAAAAAAGAAAACTATAGACCCATATCCTTACTGAACGTAGATGCAAAAATTCCCAACAAAATTCTTGCAAACTGCATACACTTCACATCAAAAAGATCATTCACCATGATCAACTAAGCTTTATCTCAGAGATGCAGGGATGTTTCAATATATGCAACTCAAAAAACATCATTAATCATATAAATGGACTCAAAGACAAAAAAAACATTGTAATCTCAATAGATGCAGAAAAGGCTTTGAGAAAATGCAGCATGCATTTATGTTCAAAGTCCTAGAGGGAATTGGATTGGAGGCAACATACCTCAACATAATTAAAGCTATATACAACAAACCCACAGCCAACATCATTTTAAATGGCAAAACACTGAAGCATTTCCATTAAAACCAGGAACCAGACAAGCATGTCTTCCATCTCCACTCCTTTTCAATGCAGTATTGAAACTCTCGCTAGAGCAATAAAACAGAAGAAGGAAATTAAAGGAGTGCTAATGGAAAAAGAAGAGGTCAAACTATCACTTTTTGTAGATGGTATGATGCTATACCTAAGAGATCCCAAAAGTTCCATCAGAAAACTCCTAGAACTGATCAAAACTTTCAGTATAGTGGCAGGTTATAAAATCTATCTACAAAAATAAGTAGCATTTCTATATATCATTAACAAGCAATTGGAGATAAAATACAGGGAAATGATCTGATTCATAGTTGCTACAAAGTTAAAGTATCTTGGAATAAATCTGACAAAAGACTCCAAAGATCTCTACAAAGAAAATTTTAATCATTAAAGAAAGATTGAGGAAGACACCAGGAGATGGAAGGACCTCCCGTGTTTATAGATTGGAAGTATTAACATTGTTAAAATGACCATCCTACCAAAAGCAATATATAGATTCAATGCACTCCCAATCAAAATCCCCATGACATACTTCACAGAATTAGAAAAATTCATCCTTAATTTCAAATGGAGGCACAAAAGACCCCAGATAACCAAAGTAACACTGAGCACAAAGAGCAAAGGTGGGGATATTACTATACAGATCTCAAAGTATACTACAGAGCCATAGTCATAGAAACAGCATGGTACTGGCTCAAAAACAGACACATAGTTCAATGGAACATCATTGAAGATCCAAACCTGAATATACACAATTTCAATCACCTGGTATTTGACAAAGTGCCAGGAACACACAATGGAGGAAAGACAGAATGTTCAGCAAATGGTGCTGGCAAAATTGGATCTCCACCTGTAGAAGAATGAAACTAGATCCTTATCTTTTGCCTTGCACAAAAGCCAGCTCCCAATGGATCAAAGACCTCAATGTGAAACTGGAAACCCTGAAATTGTTAGAAGAAATATTGGCAGTAACTTACAGGATATAGGCGTAGGAAAGGATTTTCTAAATCCGACAGAAGTAGCTCAGGAATTAACGTCAGCAATCAACATGTGCTCTCCTTGGTGGATGTCCCATAAAAACAAAGAAGAAAGCAAATAACTCTATTAAAAGATGGGCTAAAGATCTAAACAGTGTTCTCAAAGGAAGAAATAAAGATGGCTAAGAAACATCTCAAAAAGTGTTCAACACGGTTAGTAATTAGGGAAATGCAAATTAAAACCAACCTAAGGTATCACCTTATGTCAATCAGACTGGCTAGGATCAAGAGAACAAATGATACCAAATGCTGGTGAGGATGTGGAGAAAGGGAAACGTTCATTTACTGCTGGTGGGATTGCAAAACTGTGCAGCCTTTATGGAAAACAGTGTGGTGAATTCTTAAAAAACTAAAAATGGACCTACATATGACCTGGTTATACCATTCCTTGGCATATACCCAAAGGACTCATCCTATTGTAGAGATGCTTGTACAACCGTGTTTATTGCTACTCTTTTCACAATAGCTAAGAGATGAAAGCAACCTAAGTGTTCCTCAACTGACGAGTGGTTAACAAAAATGTGGTATATTTACACAATGGAGTTCTATTCAGCAGTAAAGAAAGTATTCATCAGTAAAGAAAGGTGAAATTAAGAAATTTGCAGGTAAATGGATGGATCTAGAACCTGTTATACTAAGTCAACACAGAAAATGAATGATGTATGTTCTCCCTCATATGTGGTTCCTAGGACCCAATTCTTTTAAATTCCAGGTCCTTTCAATAAGAAGATGCTATACAGCAGTCTCTTCTGCATGAAATACGTACCATCATCATGACTTCAGCTGAGCCTGATTGCAAACATTGTCATAATTGGGCTTGTTGACGGTTTTGCTCATTCATTAAAGGAGTGCCAAGCAGGATCACTGGATCCTCACCTGAGTATACAGCCACTCTTCCCAGCTAGCCAGTCCAGTCCTGAAAGACAAAAGAAAAATGAGGAAGAATACAATAGAGCAATGCTTTTGTGAGCCCTCGTCAAGACACTCCAATGGACTTTCATATGAACATTTGAAAATTGCCCTGTTCTGACTGTTTTCTAGTTTTCTGTCTAGAACTTGTAGTGCTAATTACTCTTGCCTTTACTTCTCCTTCACTTCTCTCCCATTCATGATTCAAGGACTTTCTTCTTCCCTTAGAGACAAGAATTGTGTAATTTGGGAGTCTTTTAGAAAGACCCACTGAAGGGGTACTCCAATTGCCTCTCCCTGTGTCCCTGTTCTGCATGGAAGAAGCCAGAGCAGTGGGTGTCACTATTCCTATTGGCAATTTGGGTAACCTCTTCAGAAGATGCTATGATAAGAATAGGAGGTAGGAATTAGCTAGGCAGTTATGGTAAAAAGACCCAAAAAATGTAGCCAGTTTCTTGGCTAAAAATCAAAATGTCCTTGGGTCTGTTAGCAACATACTCTGTTCTAAAGGCCCACAATGTCAAAAGTATTTGGGAGTGTGTATCTAATATTTAAAAGATTTTAGGGTTACCTCTTCAGAG
>NW_008350870.1:206497-208265 GCF_000622305.1 Nannospalax galili
TATTATATATGAATATATATGTACCTAAATTTTTTATATGAAATATATATATCTGAAATACATGTAGCTGATATATATGAAACACACACACACATATATAGAGAGAGAGATATGTATAGATATGTCAACTGTTAAACACCAGAGTTTTGGGCCTATGAAATGGCATAATAAGGTGTGTGTTGTCAAGCCTAACAAGTTAAGTTCCATCCCTATGACTCACATAATGGAAGGAGAAAACAGACTCTCAAATTGTCTATATATAATGTGGAATACACACATACACATGAACACTCACACACATGCAGGCACACATACAAATGTCTCTTGTTTATTCTGTTAATTTTTTTGATTTATTTATTTTTATGTGTATGAGGAATTTGTCTGCATGTATGTAAGTGTACCATGTGTATGCAGCACATGAGGAGCCCAGAAGAGGGCATTGGATCCCTTGAAACTGGAATTCCATGTAGGTGCTAAGAACCAAACTTGGGTCCTCTGTAAGGGCAGCTAGTACTCTTAACCACCGAGTAGTCTCCCAAGCCTCTAAATTTATTTATTCTTATTTATATGCAAGTATGCATATCTGTATTAGTTTATGTGTTCCATCTGCATGCATATGTCTGCAGAAACCAGAGGGTGTCAGATATCCTAGGAATATAGTTACAGGCAGTTATGAGCTGCCTTACATGGGTGTTGGGAACTGAACCCATTTCCTCTGGGATAGCAGTAAGCAAAGCACTCTTAACCACTGAGCTGTATCTTCTGCTCCAAATAAATTTATTTAAAATATTTTATTTATTTACTTATATTTTATGTGTATGAGTGTTTGGACTTCTTTTAGGTAGAGACTCTTGCTACATAGATCAGAATAGCCCTCTGCCTCAGCCTCTGGAGTGGTGGGAGGACAGGTATGTGGCACCGTGCCCATTTTCATCACTGTGCTTCTGGTTCTGATGCTGTGAGACTCATTTTATCCCTTTCCTTTAGCATCTATTTCTGCTCATCTATTTCTCAAAATATACTAGCTTACTTTTGTGTGAAACTGTGGGTTAGAAATTATAATATAGAGCTTAGTTTCATTACAAATGAATTTTCATTTTTTCTTTACAAAAAAAACAAAATACAGGTAGATTTTGGAAAAAATTGAGCTCTGGTAATTTTCCATATTAATTGCTATTCAAGAGATATTTTTAAGTACATGATTTTATTACAATCTTGTCTATTTTCTCTGTGTGTGTGTGTGCTGAAAGGATATCAAGTTAATTCCTGATTTTATCTACTTACCCTGAACAGATAATACTAGATGGATTTCAAACAGAAACAGCAAGAAGTTTAATATCTTTAGGGATAAAATACAGGTAATAAAAATAAACAAAGCTCTTACAATGTTAATTTAGGAAAAATATACAGAAGTACAATTTGAAATAACCAAGCAAGGAAAACAGCAAGCAAATATTAAGCGATAATTGTAAATATGAATAGTACATCCATAATTGATTTTAAAATATCAGAGGAATCAGGGAATCAATATACATGATTTGTTGCTTTTCTCCTGCTGTCTCAGGACTATTCTTTTTTCCTTTGAGAGATTATGTCTTTGGAGAAATACATCTGAATAGTGCCAACGATCTAGTATCTAGTTATTGCTGGATATTTGTGTCTTCTCTAGACTTTGGGAATCCTTTGTTATCACATTTAATAAGATATCTAACTCTCTCTCTATTGCTCTCTCTCTCTCTCTCTCTCTCTCTCTCTCTCTCTCTCTCTC
>NW_008350870.1:208279-212041 GCF_000622305.1 Nannospalax galili
ACTCTGTGTGTGTGTGTTTCTCTAGCCTGAATCTAACACCTCATGCATTCTAGACAAGCACTGTTCCATTGAATGTCTCAAGCTCTCTTAAATACTAATAGTATGAATATTTCTCTTTAATGCTGTCCTCAAATTCTAATAAGCTTCCCTTATTCCTCTTCCTTTCTTTTCTTTTTTTTTGTCCTTTCTATATTTTCAAGAAGTCTGGCATTGAGCGCACTAATTACTTTTCCAGTTTGATTTATCTTAAATAGATTTTAACATGTTTTTAAGTTTGTTTAGCACATTTTTTCAGCTCAATGAGTTTTATTTGATTTTTAAAACTTGTTTCAATCTCTTTATTAAAGTGTAGATTACTGATCTATTTTTCCATGTTCTTGAAGCTGGTTGAGCTTCCTTGATACAACTACTTTTATTATGTACTCATACAAGTTACAAGTTAAAGCTAACCTGCTTCTGACACTTTGTGTTGACTATTAGTTAAGGTCATAGCAGTTCTTGATGCTTGTTGGTTTGTGAGAATTTTCTGGCTATGGAAGGATCAGATATTTATTTCAGTCTCTATGATCTGTTTTTGTTTGTACTTGTATTCCTAGAAATTATTAGCAGGTTGTGTCTCTTCTCTGATCCTCAGGTCACCCCCAGTGTTTTAGTACCAATGAACAGTAAATCTGCGAGTCCTATTTTTGTTTGTTGTCATTGTTTAAGAATTAGAATGAAAGCTAAGTTTCCTTTGTTCCAAATCAACAGTTTGCATATTGTTCAGTCTGAGCAAGGAAATACCTTAAAAACAGAAATCTGTCCCATGATCTACATGGGGTTAGCATATGCCCAGATGTTTTGTAGTTATTAGTGTGGGGCCTTTGGGGCAGTCCTGCTGAAGGCATTCCCTTGGATGCCAAGGCTGACACTAAGCTGGACCTCACCTGAGTTTCGTAAGCATAAGTCCATGCACAGCCTTGGTTATGTAACAACGTCCACAGCATCTAGTGGTAATACATGCCAAAATACAAGTATATCACACCAGTGCATTCATGTCTCTACTTGGTGCTGGTGTAAGTTATCTGTGGTTTTCACAATGGGAATAGCTGGCATTATAAGGTTGTATGGGAACTGGTTTGGGAAAAATTCAATTTTCTCAAGACTGAGACTATGTTGTGCCTGTATCTTATACCACAGTGACTTGTGCATTCTAGGGGCATGGTGAGCACTCCAGGAGTGGACAAATCCTGAATCTGTGAGATTGACACAGCTATCTGCCACACACTAAGCTGCATCTGTGAGTCCTTGTATGGGTACAGGGCCTTTAAAGTTCTTCCTGTTGTGGGATCTCACTTCAATGATCCTAGTGCTGACCTCCTGGGATGAAGTCTTGTGTCAAGTCTTATGCTCTGATCCCCAGCTAGTGAATTTTTACCTTACTCACCATTGCCAGAGCTGGAGGTGGTGGTGGCTTTCAATTCCCCTGCTAGGATTTTTTAGTGGCTCAGTTCATGGATACCAGCAATGGGACAGAAAGCTGTTGGCTTCTTAATAGCACTGAATTTTATGGTGGCAGGTCTGGCATTGAGTTTTAAGTCTGAGTCCTATACTTAATTTCTCCCTTCTTCCAAATTGAAGCTGCCTCTGTCCCCACATACAGAAGTAGGAAAATGGTGGCCTAGGCAATTAAATCTTGCCTTTTCCAGTGCATTGTTTATTTATTCAAAAGGTGATATGTGGTCTCATTTTAATATTTGTGAGGACAAATTGATGTGTGACTAACTGTTCATAACAGTGTTTCTTTGGAGAGATAACCACTGGGAGAATCTTAGACACAATGTTACTCTGTCTTCTATCTATTTCTCTCATTAAGCTTTCTGATTGTTTTGAAAAAAATAATGTGCATGGGCATAGTAGCATAAATACAAAACTTTGTAAATATTGTTTTCATGTGGCTATATTTGCACAATGATACTCAAGAGATTTCAATATTTGACATGCTTTTCTTTTCACTCAATGTATTATATCATTCTCATGCTGACCTATAGCCTCAACTACTATTGGACTTTAGAATTACCCATAATTATACTTTTACATAGCTGTTTAATTCTGAAGTCCAGATCTGTTTGCTAATATTTCAATGACTATTTTTTGAATTTATTTAATAACGACATCAACCAATTAGTAGTAGAATTTCATTACAACAGCATTGACATTGTCAGTAACAGTTTCCAGAGCAAAGATGCATCTTTTTCAAAACTGGCTGCAAATTTTATGTTCAGAGTGTTGAACTAATACAATTATACATTATTGTACTCAGTATAAACACTATAAGACATAAATTTGAATGAGGTTTTAAACTTTAAAAAAGATCTCCATTTCATTTTAGAATATACTGTTTCATACAGAAAAACTCATTTTTAATGCAAATAACACTTAGATGTTTGCACATGTGTCTTTAATCTCTGTATATCGATTATTGCTACTCACAGTTGGTTACTTTCTGGGATCCTTGACACCTGAGCATTGATATAAATTCATCATTTAGTTTTCAATGGTAATGGTTTTCATATCTACTAATTAACATGAAGCAAATTTTTATGCTTCTTCCTCAAATATAACTCAATTTTTTAATTTATGGATTTTTGTGTGTGTATTTCATACAGAACATCACAATCTTATTCATCTTTATACCTGCATCCCAAATGGCACCCTCCCATACTCCCCCACTTTAGCTCATATACTCTCTCATCCCTGTTACTGGCCACTGTGTTGTCAGCACCCCCAGCTGTTCCCCAGTGCTAGTCCATCCACTGAGTCTAGTCAGCCTATTTTGAGTTCCCTGTTTTAGGAAGATCAGCTCTTCCTCATCTAGCAGCAATCAGTTGCCAACATTCCTTTAGATAAGATTGGGGTCTGCTGTTTATTTTCCCAGTTCTATGCTGGGTTACTACTGTCTGGGAGTCTCTTGGGCCACCCTGGATAAAAACTCAAAGGAAGGTATCTCCTGTCTGACATTGTTTCTTGTTATGTAGCCTTTAGCTATACACATGGACTCTTAGAGAAATATACTGATCACTTTAATATTTGGTTATATTTCCTTTTGGGTGTTTAAGACCATACAGATGGCCCAGATAAACCAATTTATTTTTATTCTTAAGGTCATTTGAGAATCTGTTTCTCAGGGATTACATGGTCTTAGTAGGAGCCCCTGGCTCCTTTCCTCTCCAGGTCCATTTATGTGAAGGTAAGTCAAAGGCTCTGCTCGACAGTGCCTGGCTTCACTTGGAAGCATGGAGGTAATGTTCCCTCTGTGTTGACTTTCCTCTTTGTAGAGTGGACACTGGTTCAAGTCCATCTGGTGGAGTCTCAGTGACCTCCCTGAACAAGAGGACAGGTGACTCACCACAGTTACAAGACATTTTGAGAGATGCTCCATCGAATTTAGTCAACCTTGGAGGGCAAGGAGCAAAACCTGTCCTTTTAATCCCTCTGACCATATTAGTATAGGCCTCAAAGTATGGTTGTTAAACTGCAGTATATCTGAACTTCTCTGCTTTCCTCTCCCCTCACAAATTGCATTTTATATATTATTCAAAATTATATATTAGGTTCTCTTTGTTTCTCTGTGATCTTCATACATGCATTCAATCAACCTTTGACCAATAACATTTTAAAAATTGGATTTGCCATGAATATGTACCCATGTTTCTCTTGTCATTATTCTGTCATCTCAATACAAAATAACAACTTTATAGCATTTATGATGCATATATATAT
>NW_008350870.1:212070-215245 GCF_000622305.1 Nannospalax galili
GGGATGATTTAAACTGTATGAAAGGAAATATACCATTTAATAAGAGGCTTGAGTATTGTAACTATAAATGAAGAAAAATAATGTATCCAGAGTTTGAAGAAAGAAAAGACAATTTTTAAAATGGATTTAAAAATCAATACAAATTAGTGTGTCTGCCATACCGAGATAATTAGTCAAATTTTGAAATAATTTACTTTTCTATTCTTACAGCAATTAATGTTCTCTATATGGTCTGTCTTCTAAATGATTAAAAGAGGAAGTATTGGCAATGCCTTTTCTGAGTAAAACAGTGAAATAATTGTTAAATCTTTATAATTAATTTATGTTTTGTTATTATATTGCATTTAGTGGAAACAAATAGTTAAACATACATTCACATTATAATTTTATAGTACCATTGCTAAAACATATTATTTGCTTACTTTTAGAAGTTATAAAACATTTCTTACTACTGTAACAATTGTTAATGATTTTGTAAGTTAAAACAACTCTGTATTATTCTATATGTACTAGTTATTTTTCCATTACTGTGATAAGACACCATGAACAAAGTAATTCTAGAAAGAAGAGTTTGTTGGGTTTATGGTTTACTGGGCAGACAAGGCAAGAGGCAACCAGACCACACAGCTAAGTGTTCACACCTTCATGCAGGCACAGAAACTGGAAATCCTTTAAAATTGAAGAACTTTCGAAGCCAGGCCCCAGGGATGTGCTTCCTGCAGCATGATCACACCTTCTAACACCTCTATGACCTTCCCCAAAGAGTGCAACAAACTGGAACCAAGGGTATTCTTGAAGCTTATGGCATGAAACTCATTCAAACCACTACAATAAAGAAATCTCCTTGTGTCAGAAAGCATAAAATTTAACTAACTACATCTACTAATACATCTGTTTTGTTATGCAACATATACACATATTTCAATTACATGTTGTTCTGGTAGCTTCAGTTGTCAATTTGACACACCTTGGAAAAGGGAACTTCAGTTGGGGAATTTTCTCTGTCAGACTGGCCAAGGGGAAAGTCTGTGTGGTAGTTTCTTAATTGTTAAGTGATTTGGGAGGGCTCTACCAACTGTGGGTGTTGCCACTCTTAGGGACGGGGTCCTAGGTTGAATAAGAAAGCAGGTCGAGTGTAGGCTACAGGAAAAACCAAATAATCAGCATGCTTTCATGGTCTCTACTTTGGTTACTGCCCTGAGTCCTTGCTTTGGCTTCCTTCCATGATAAACTGTAAGCAGAAGTCGAAATAAATCCTTTCCTGTCCACATCACTTTTGGTCATTGTTTTATCAAAGAAATAAACAAATAATACTGTGTCATATTCAGAGATAAGCAATTTTCAGCCTCTTATTCTCCAAATGTTTAACAGTTGGGGTTCTTGTTGTTAATAACCATATGCTGTATAAAGGTGCTTCTCTGCAGAGAGTTGAGAGAAGCATTACTGTTATGGGTATAAAAATAAGTCATTAGAAATCAGTTTCATGCTATATCTATTAGCAGATTAGTTGTATCAAGCTTTCTCCAATGGGCTGTGGGCTGTCTACCCTGAGGTTCTTTGGCAGGCTATCACTGGCAGGTATGGACTCCATCCTATGAAGTGACTCTTAAATCCTATTAGAAAGTTGGTTGCTCCTATAATATTTGTGCCATTGTTGCACTGATGTGCACATTTACCAGGGCAGTTGTAGCTCTCCGGACTTACATTTGGGTAAGGTTCAAGCTAAATTTTCTCTTTGGGTAGCTTGCATAGTACCTTAGAACATTATGAAAGAAAAGAACTAGAGAAGAAGCTTTGAAGTCAGCAGTAGTTTGATATCTCCATTTTTTTCTACAGTTCATGCATGCAGTATCTTATACAATAGGGTCTTACACAAGTTTTGTTGGGTAACCAAGAGCAAGGGCCATGGCCGGTATTGTTTGAGGGTCTATTGAATTGGTCAACAAATTCAAATGACTAAGTCCATTCCTTGCATTAGACTTTAACTTTGCTATCCTATGGTATTTAGTAGGGGCACTCTCTGCTATTAAGGGAAACTCTTTTATTTAGTATCTCCTTATAATATGTACGTATATATTTTAAGAAGCTTCTGTTGTGGAAGGCTTCCATATGTTATTTTCCTAAAGGCTTTTAATGTTGATTATCCCTCCCCATACAATCTCCTCCATGCTACACTCAGATTCCCCAACTCATTTAAACTTTCCTACTCTTTTAATTCTCTTTCCCTTTTTTAAATCACTGCATTCTACATCACATCCAAGGAAGATACCCCTATTGCCCTTAATTACTTTTTTGACCTCTCTGAAATTTCAAATTGAGACATACATATCTAAGATTTCAAAGATACTGTGCTGCTTTCAGAGAGAACATGTGCCGTTTGTTTATCTGGATATGTGTTACCACATTCAAGATAATTGTTTCAGATTCATGCATTCCCATGTGAATTTTATAATTTAGTTTTTGAAGAGCTGAATAATAATCTGTTGTGTATATGTACTACATATTCACTATCCAATCTCCAGTTGATTGACATCTCAGATGTTTTTTCCAATTCCTGTCTATTGTGAAAGGGGAAGAAAAGAATATGAATGAACCTGAAACTCTGTGGTAGTATGTAGGGTATTTGCATCTATGCCCAAAATTGGTAGGGCTTGACCAAATGGTAAATCATTTTCTAGCCTTTTCAGGAATCCAGCTACTTCTATGAAAATATTTATCAGCTCTAGGAGTTTTCTGATGGAGTGTTTACACTCTTTTATGTATAGAATCATATCATCTGTAAATAAGGATACTTGGACTTCCCTTTTTCCAATTTGTATCCCCTTTATATCCTTCTTTGGTCTTATTGTTTTAGCTAAGACTTCCATGGAGACCATGGAAATCGTCTTTTTTTTTTTTTTATTTTAGTGGAGATGCTTTTAGTTTTCCTCCATTTTCTATTATGTTAGCTGTGTAAACATGGTATAATGCCTTTATTATGCAAAGATATGTCTCCTGTATCCCTAGATTCTTCATGGCTTTTATCATGAATGATGTTTGATTTTGTCATAGACCTTTTCATGTAGTTCTGTAATTGAGTATGTTTATATGGAGGATTACATTTATTAATTTATGCATATTGGGACATACCTGCATCTCTGGGATGAAATCAACTTGGTCATGTTGAATAATCTTT
>NW_008350870.1:215308-219761 GCF_000622305.1 Nannospalax galili
ATATAATTTTAAATTTTCATACAATTATTCCCACTCACATCCAGACCCTTTCTCCCATTAATCCCTCACCAACTGAACCCTTTGCATTCTAACATACATGCTGAATCCTGTTCATTCAGGTATTTGTACCCAAATCTCTTCGGTGTAGTGCATCCACTGGAGTCTAGTCAGTCCATCCAGTGGTTGTAAGTCATACTCTCCCTCATCCAGCAGCAACCAATCTCAAATAGTTCTTGATCTTGTGCTGACCTGCCAACTATTTTCACCTCCTCTTTGGGCCCTTATTTGATTGAGCTGACATGGGTCCTGCATTGGATGTCACAGCTGCCACAGGTGCACATGAGCAAGGTTCCACAGGCTGGAAGCCTCCACCTCATACATTCGTGAACCATCCCTGGCTCTTACAATCTTTCTGCCTCCTCTTCTGCAATGGTCCCTGAGCCATGGGTGGGTGAGGTTCCATATAGGGGTCCCATCGTACAGTCTACACTCTCTTGCTCTCCAAAACATGACCAGTTGAGGCCTTCTGTGCACAACACAATCTGATGTACATGGAAGCCTCACTGGTGAGAGTTGAGGGGTGCTTTAATCCTCTCTCTACCCCTTATTCTGCTATGTTCCATGACCCTCAGTTGTAGAGATTCAACTGCAGATGTGTTACCTAGTACTGGGTGCTCCCAGGTGTATGTTCTTTATGCCTGACCAGATGTGCAACTCTGCAGTAGCATCCATCTGTTGCAAAAAGAAGCTTCTTTGATGAGTGTTGTATGGCATGTCTGTCTCTCTGAGGGAGGTCTCTTCTAATTCCTACTTCATTCCCTTCCAAGCAGTTCCTAAGTATACATATGCATTAATGTTCAGACACTCTATGTATATTTCTCATAGGGTTTCTAGGGCATCCCTTTTCCCTCTAGGTTACCTAGCCCCCTGAGAGTCACTCATCTCTACTCTTTTCTCCCATTCAGCTTCTCTCCTCCCTCCTTCCTAGTCAGCTCCCATTATTCCCACCCTCCTCCCAATATCTCCAGACTCCTTCCATCTTTTCATTCCTGACTTCCCATGCTCCATCACACTATAGTCCCTTGTATGGCCCTTCCTCCTCTCCTCCCTGCCAATTACTCACAATTTTTCAACCTCCCTCAGGTAGCATCTGTTCCCTACTATCTCCCATTCAGGTGGTTTCATTTCTTTTACCTTCTGTATCCTTTGCCTTTACTTGGCTCCTGGTGTTGCTTCAAAATTTATATACTCACATATAAGGGATTGGTGTTACAATCCACAAAGAAGGGAAAACATACATCACTTGCTTTCTGCATTTGTGTTTCTTCACTTAGTATAACACTCTCTAGCCCCATCCATTTACCTGCAAATTTCATAATTTAATTTTTTCTTACTGCTGAATAGAATTCCATTGAGTAGATGTACCATAATTTGATTAACCATTTGTCAGTTGAGGGACATGTAGGTTTTTCTATTTCTTAGCTATTGTGAAGAAAGAAAGAACAAACATGGGTGTACAGGTATCTCTATAGTATGATGAGTCCTTTAGGTATATGCCAAGGAGTGGTATCAATGGATTATATGGTAGGCTCATTTTTGTTTTCTGAGGATTCTCCATACTGTTTTCCATAGTGGTTACACAAGTTTGCATTCCCACCAGTGGTAAATGAGGATTGCTCTTCTCCACATCCTCTCCAGCATTTGGAGTCTTTCATTCTCTTGATATTGGCCAATCTGATTGCAGTATGATGAAATCTTAGAGTGGTTTTGATTTGCATTTATCTAATTACTAAGGATATTGATCACTTTTTAATGTGCTTCTTAGCCATTTTTTATTTCTTAGCTTCAGAACTTTCTGCTTAGGTCTCTTGCCCATCTTTTTATTGGGTCATTTATCTTCTTATTTCTTTCTTCTTGGAGTTCTTTGTATATTCTCCATATTAATCCTTTGTCAAATGTGTATCTGGTGAAGATTTTCTCCCACTCCTTCTCCCTCTTCCCTTCCTTTACTGTTTCTTTTTTGTACAGACACTCTGTAATTTAATGAGGGCCCACTTAGTGATTGTTGGCCTTAGTGCCTGAGCAGCTGGTGTCCAGTTTGGAAAGTCCTTTCCTATGCCTATAATTTGGAGTGTGCTGCCTATGTTGTCTTCTAGCAGTTTCTGAGTTTCAGGTTTTATATTGAGGTCTTTGATACATTTGGAGTTGGCTATTGTTCAGGTTGAAAGATCATGGTCAACTTTCATTTTTCTGCCAGCACCACTTGTTGAAGATGCTATCTTTCCTCCACTGTGTGTTCTTAGCACCTTCGTCAAATACCAAGTGGCTGAAATTATATAAACTCACGTTTGGGTCTTCTATTTCATTCTGTTGATTGTTATGCTTATTTTTTTGCCAATACCATGCTGTTTTTATGGCTATAGTTTGTAATATAATCTGAGATCTAGTATAGTGATCCCCCCAGCATTGTTCTTTTTGCCCAAGATTGTATTGGCTATCCAAAGTGTTTTGTGATTCTATATGAATTTTAAGATGATTTTGTCAAGATCTGTAAAGAATGTCATGAGTATTTTCATTGGGATTGCATTGAATTTATAAATTGCTTTTGGTAAGATGGTCATTTTCACAATATTGGTTCTACCAATCCATGAGCATAGTAGGTCTTTCCATCTCCTAGTGCCTTCCTCTATCTCTTTCTTTAGAATTTTGATATTTGCATTGTAGAGATCTTTAATGTCTTTGGTTGGATTTGTTCCTAAATATTTTATTGTTTTTGAGGCTATTGAGAATGGGAGGGTTTCTTCTAGTGGTATTTCTGATAGATTGTTATTAGTATATAGTAAGGCTACTGATATTTGTAAATTGATTTTGTAACCTGCCACTTTGCAACCTGAAGATTTACTCCCATAGTTCTACAGGACATTATATAAGCTGCTAAAGGAGAAAAACATTCAATGGCCCAACCCCAGCTTGAAGACTAATAACCACAACAATGACTGGCACGACAAGCTATATTGGTGCAGTGGTGGCACATTTTATATTGAAAAGAAGTGGAGATAGTGGACAGCCCTGTCTAGTTCCTGATTTTAATGGGAATGTTTCCAGTTTTTCTTCATTTAGGATGATGTTGGCTATGGGATTGTTGTATACAGCTTTAATTTTATTGAAGTATGTTTCCTCCAGACCAATTCCTTTTAGGAATTTTAACATGAATGTATGTTGGATTTTGTCAAATGCCTTTTCTGCATCTATTGAGACGATAATGTGGTTTTGTCTTTAAGTTCATTTATATATTTCATTTCATTTATTGACTTATGGATGCTGAAACATCCATGCATCTCTGGAATAAAGATGACTTGATCATGGTGGATGATCTTTTTAATGTGTGTTTGTATGTGGTCTGTAAGTATTTTGTTGAATATCTTTGCATCTATTAAGGATATGGGTCTATAGTTTTCTTTTTTGTTGTATCTTTACCTGGTTATGCATCTCTGGAATAAAGATGACTTGATCATGGTGGATGATCTTTTTAATGTGTGTTTGTATGTGGTCTGTAAGTATTTTGTTGAATATCTTTACATCTATTAAGGATATGGGTCTATAGTTTTCTTTTTTGTTGTATCTTTACCTGGTTTTGGTATTGGAGTGATACTAGCTTCATAGAAGGGGTTTGGGGGTTCTCCTTGTGTTTCTCTCTTTTTGAATAATTTAAGCAGTATTGGTTGTAGGTTTTCTTTGAATGTCTAGTAAATTTCTTCTGTGAATCTATCTGAGCCTGGGCTTTTTTCCGTTGGGAGGTTTTTTATTACTGTTTCAATTACCTTATTTGTTATGGGTCTATTTTAGGCTGTTGGTCTATTCTTGGTATAACTTTGGTGGTGGCCATAATATTATGAATTCATCCATTTCTTTTAGGTTTTCAAATTTAACAGCATATAGATTTTTAGAGTATTCCCTTACAATGTTTTGTGTCTTTTATGTGTTTGTTGTGATGTTTCCCCTTTCATCTGTGACTGTTAATTTGGATTTTCTATTTCTTTCCTTTGGTTAACTGGGCTAATAATCTTTTTGATGTGTTCTTGCACTAAATTTACAAGTACTTTCTTGAGACTTTCTAAATCTATGTTCTTCAGAAAGATAGGTCATACTTTTCTTTTTTGTTGGGTGTTTATCTTATTTTGGTATTAGTGTAATACAGGCTTCATAGAAAGAATTTGGGAGTGTTTTTCCATTTTTTGCTTTACAGAATATCTTGTAAAGAAATGATATTAATTCTTCTTTGAAGGTTTAGTAGAATTTGGCTTTCTATCTATCTGGTTTTCCGCTCTTTTTAGTTCAGATGTTTTTTAATTACTGCATCTATCTCATTGGTTGTTATGAGTCTGTTAAAATTATGTCATTTTGACTTGACATTGTTAGCCTGTACATACCTAGAAATTTATGTATTTTATAT
>NW_008350870.1:219876-243644 GCF_000622305.1 Nannospalax galili
TGTGTGTGTGTGTGTGTGTGTGTGTGTGTGTGTGTGTGTGTGTCTGTGTCTGTGTCTGTGTCTGTGTCTGTGTCAGTGTCTGTTTCTGTTTCTGGTAAATTTGGCTAGAGTTTTGTTAATCTTGACAATCTTTTCAAAGAAACAACTCTTCATTTCATTGATTCTTTGTATTGTTTTGTTTTAGTTGATCAGTTTTGGCCCTGATATTATTTTTTTCCATGTACCTTTCTTAGATATTGTTTGTTCTTAGAAAATTGCATGAACTACTGTGAAGAAAGGGTATTCTTTGGTGTTCTGGTGGAAAGTTCTGTAGATGTCAGTTAGGTCTAGTCATTTGTGCTGTCATTTAACTCCAGAATTTCTCTTTTTAGTTTTTATTTGATTGAACTATCTATTGGTGACAGTGGGTTATTCAACTGCCCCACTGTCACTGCATCAGAGTCAATGTGTTATTTAGATCCAGTATTGTGTCTTTTATGAAATTGGGTTCCCCTATATAAGGTGCATATGTGTTCAGGACTGTAATATTGCCTTTAATGAATATAAAATGTCTTTTCCTGTCTCTTCTGACTAGCTTTAGCTTGGTCTATTTTATTAGATACTAGAATTACTACACTTGCTTATTTCTTAGTTCCATTTTCTTAGAATATATTTTTTGCATCATTTTACTTAAGGCAGTGTCAATTATTGTTTGTGAGGTGTGTTTTTTGAAGGTAACAAATCCAAGGATCTTGTTTTCTGATACATTGTTACTCCTTAAAAAAGTGGGAATTTGGAATCATTAATGAGAGTTATTAATAATGAGATTTATTATTAATGAATGTTTATTAATTCCTGTTATGTTGGTGTTGTACTGCTGTTTATTTCGACATCTTTTGGTTGACTATTCTGTGATAATTTATTCATCATGCCCTCTTGAAGGTGTTTAATCATGTCTTCAGGCTGAAGTATTCTATCCAATATTCTTTGTATAGCTAGTTTCATAGACATAAATTCCTTAAATCTGATTTTAATCATGAAAATGTTTCTTCTAAGTAATTGTAAATGATATTTTTATTAGGTGTAGTACTCTAGGATGGAATCTGTGTTCTTTCATGATTAGTATGATATTGTCCAAGCCCTTTTGACTTTCACGGTTTCAATAGAAAAGTCAACTTATTCTGGTGAGCTTGCTTCTATATGTGACTTTTTCTTTATTACAGCTTTCATTATCTTTTCCTCACTTTGTAAATCTTGAATCTGAATATTATATCATGTGAGGACTTTCATTTCTAGTCCTGTGTATATGGTGTTCTGTATGCCTCTTGTACCTAGATTGGTATTTCTTTCCCTAGATTTGGAATGTTTTCTTCTGCAATGTTATTAAAAATATTTTATGTCTTTGACCTGTGTTTCTTCTCCTTCTTCAATGCCTTCCTCTTTCTATCATTCCCTATCGACCTCACTTCTCCTTCTTCAATGCCTATGATTTGTAGATTTGGTGTTTTTACAGTTTCCCAGAGAACTTGCATATTCCAGTCCTAGGTTATTTTCATTTGCCATTTTCTTTCATTGAGCAATCCCTTTCCCCAAACTTGTCTTCAAAATATGATACTCTGTTACATTTTCTCCATTTCCTTTTTGCTTCTTTCCTCTCAGTTTTTGTTTGAGTTCCTGAATTTTCAGGTTTCAAGTTTTATTTCATTTTGACTTTTTTCAAAGATTTTATCTTACAGAATTCTAATTGCATGTTTTGAATTGTTATAGTTATTTCAATCAAGTATTTAATAGCTTTTTCCCTGGTCTTCATTTAGGGCATTTGGTATTTTAGTTATATCCCCTTTAAGTACCTTGAACATATTTATAATTACTATTTTGAAATTATTGTGTTGTGCACCTACTAAGTTGCCAATCTCAAGAACATTACAATGGGGATGAAAATTTTTAGTAGACATATTATGTCATTTATTAATTATTTTTTCTATGAAACCTAGAAATCTTGTCTTGTGTTATTGGTGAAGTTTCTTGGTATGGCCAGGAGATTGCATCTTTGTTGAGTGGTTATTTGTATCCTTGTTTGATGTTTCCCCACCTTGTCTGGTTATAGGCCTGTTGAGTAATTCTTGCTCTTCAGTTTGGTAGGGTACTTCATATTTATATGCAAATGATATGTAGGAAGTATTCTCAGTTGAGCTAGGGTAGGTGCAACTTTTGAGATGAGGTTCCAGGTTGATAGCTCATGGTCCTGGAACCTCAGAGTGGGGTGTATGGTTACAAAGTAAATGAGTTGGCTGATAAATCAGGGTGGGAGGGCTCACAGATCTTGAAACACACACATCCTAATAACTTGAGCAAGTCTGCATGCTGGACAAGCCTTGGAAAGCTTTGAGCAGAATTCAAGGGTCCTGGTAGCACTGAGATGATGATGGCAGAGCACAGGGACCTGTGGGAAAGGAGCTTTGCTACAACGGGTCTAGGAAAGCTCCCAGATCAGGGTTCCATAAGGCTCCTAACAGCAGAGATGGCAGAGAAAGGAGGTATGGGAAAGGGAAAGCACCAACATAGATTCAGCAAAGCCTCAGGACTGTCAAAGAGTCCTGGCAGAACTGAGACAACCAAGAGCAGGGAGGTGTGGGAATGGAAACTTCCAAAGGCAGGTCTGGGAAAGCTCCTAGATCTGGGGTTTCACATCAATCCTAAAGATCCAAAATGGTGGGCACAAGAAGCTGTGGTAAAGGGAGTTCAGAAAGATGGATCTGAGAAAGTCTCAGGAAAATCCAGTAGTCCTGACAGAAGTAAGTTCATGGAGTACAGGGAGGTGGGGAAAAGGCAAGGTGAGCCTGTGAAACCTCTCAGGTCTGGGGTCCCACAAGAGTCCTAACAGAGCTGAGATGATGGGTGCCACATCATATTTTCTTTATCCAATTTTTTCTTGGTAGACATATAGGTTAATTATCTTTCGTAGATACTGTGAATAATACAGCAGTAACTACAGATGTGCAAACACCTCTGTGAATTACTGACTGTAAATCCTTCAGGTTTATACTCAGCAGTGGCATGATGAGCATAAGGTAGTTCTAATTTTTGTTTTTTGAGGAAACCCCATATCTGAACAAACTTGTATTCCCACTATTATAGAGTGCTTTTTCCTTAAATACTTGCCAGCATTTGTTGTTGTTTTCTTAATGATCATCATTCTAACAGTTGTAATTTTTTTTTTTTTTTTTTTTTTTTTTTTTTTGCCCAGGGCCTCACTGTAGCCCCAGCTGGCCTGGATCTCACTATGTAGACCAGGCTGGCCTTGAACTCACAGAGATCCAACTGCCTTTGCCTCCAAAGTTCTGAGACTACAGGCATGTGCCACCACCCCTGGCTAATTCTTTTTAGTCATAAATAACTTCAGTATTTCTAAGTATAATTACGGCTGTTCTATTTACTACAACTAGAACATTTAATTTCTTCTTAAAGTATCTTAAAATAAATATAAATATAAACTGAAAATTTATTCCCATAAACAATTGTAAGGGAAATAATAATAAATAAGGGCATAATTTAACATGAGCAAAAATTACAGGAAATTTGGATATATAACTTAAAAAGAGAATATTTTAGGTAAATTCTATAACTACTCAAAAGAGTAGAAGAGCTAAGATACTTAAAAAATGAACATTCTTTCTGTAGCTCATAATTTTTTTTAAAAAATCTGAATATTTAAAGCTATAAAATAGAAAAATTAGGCTCTTTATTATCAAAATATTAATAAGAGTGCAGATAGTAAATGGACTGTCATGCAAAACTTCTAAATATTGTACCATTGTACATTACCAACCCAAAAGGTACATAAGTACAATCATCTAGGTAAGCAAAATGTAGAAAAACTATGTTTTACATAGTGTTAACTTAAAAGCGACTGGACCATTTGTTCCTTGACAATATGCTATATTTAGTTTCCCTTTTCAGATGTTTTTTAGATTTCATAACTATGCCTACACAAAACTTTAAATATTTCCCCTCTACTGTGAAAATATAATTGTAGAAAAAAAAGTTTTTATTACATAAATTCTAAACAAGGTTTTCCAAAGTTTATTTGAATTATTAGTGGGAAAGCCAAGTTGAGTGATAAAATCGGTCCAAAGAAGAATGAAGAGATGCTACTAGTAAAACATATTAAAATAGATAGCAAAATCAGAGCTCAAACTGGGTAAGCCCTACATGGTAATCCATTTACTATGGGGTTCTTTTTAATAGAAGGGGTGTTTTGCATCTCTATTGGGAAAAAAACTTTAAGTTACCTTATTACTTCACAGAATCTAGTCTAATTCATGTCAAATAATAAGTCAAATGAATGTCATCATCCTAAATAGTTAATAGCTGTAGGTAGGTTGGCAAGGGGTCTGCTTATACGATATTGAAATAATATGAAGCTTTCTGGCTCTATATTTAAAGTTTTAGATATTTTTAATATTGTAATTTTCCACAACAATTTTTATGCTGTGCATCACTTGATCATGAAAAATATAGCTGGACAGATTTCAGGCAGTCTCGAGGTTCTTTGTTCTTAGTTCATCAATTAATTTTTATATCCCTCGTCTATTAAACTATCCTACCTAAGAGACACTGTCCTTTCAGAGAAACGTACATGAAATAGGGAGGGCCATTTTTGTGAAAGGATTCCCCATTAGATATTACATAAACTAACTTGGGAAAAGACAAAACATTGAACAACAACAAAACAAAAAATAATAGCAAAAGACATAGATCAGATTCAGATTCCTTCGAAGCTATCAGAAAAGGGAATCATCTGTTTCAAATTCTGCTGCCCACAAGAGGTGTAACATTCATTCTCAGCTGCCTTTATTTCAAAATAGGTTTCATGTCCAGAAATGACAAATGAAGATTTATGGGGTATCACCAGAGTTCTCTCTGGGTCTCTTGCACTATCAGGCAAACCATATAACATATCTTTAAGTGCATTTATTATTATCATGGGGGGGTGAGAGTGGAGTAACTTACAAAGGAATGAGCACCCGGTGCCTAGCCCTGCGCTGCTGACTCTGTGCCCCAGCTCAGAGACTGCCATATCCAATGGCTCCCCCCGCACTCCCATAGTCACTGCTAGCTTTCACCCATGCCTCAGGGGCCAGCAGTCTTGCCCCAGGTCCATAAGTGCCAGGCCATTCTGTCCTTAAGTACACCTGGGTGCTGCACATTTCCCACACCCCACACCCATCATGCCAAGTTACTCACACCTCAAGGTTTCCATCCCAAGATGGCTCCCAGCAGCCCCCCAGTAGACCATCTTCCATGGCAGGCCCTGCCCCTTGGAGGAATTAGTCACCTGGGAGACACAGCTTCCCTTTCCTCTGCTCTTGCAATCTTCCCATCAATCTTCTGCTAAGGTCCCTGAGCCTCAGAGGGAGTGACAGATATAGGGCACTCTCTCTTGTATCATGGCAAGATAGTGATTTCTTGGGCCTCCCTATTAGTCGTCTTTGGGCCATGGCTACTGATCTATCTCAGTGGTGTTTCTTCTACTATAAAGACAAATGGAAAGAAGTAGACACATTTAAACAAACATGAATGTAAATACAAATGTCTAGAAGATATCGCAGTAGCTATACTATATTTATTAAACAGTATACTTGTGATGACTTCCACACTAGGGCCAGTAGCCATTCTTGAGACAAGGCATTGAAGGCCTAGTTTATAGCACCAGCTGTGTGTTCTACCCCTAGGAGCAGACCTTATCCAATTAGAAATTTGTCAGTTGTACGTATGTTTGTCTAGCCATTATTGAACTTCCAGGCATTGCTTGGCATGTCCATAGTGTGCAGCACGTGGTGTCCATTGTTGAGTAGAATCATAAGGGATCCTTTCTTCCCAAACCATCTGCATAGTACCTTCTGGCAATATAAACGTCATCTATCCAGTGGCATGGAGTTTTTTTGTTTGTTTTTTGTTTTGTTTTTTGGCTTAGTCTTAGCTCACACCATGCGGTGTCTTCAGCAACATGGCCTTAGCAGCCTTTCTAGTGTACAACCCATGTTAGTGGTAATAGCCTTGGTGAATTTGAGGACCTCTAGCATCTCTCTCTGACCAAAAGCTCATGGGGGGGCAACCCACCCCTGGTACTGTAGATTTTTTTAACAGTTGTATAGTTTGGAAGTCTCTGTCTTTATCTTACCCAACCTACACAAAACTCCCAAGAATCTTACAGCTATAGCTGGCCTTTGCTTCTTCAGGTATCTTTCAAATGGGTTTCACATCTGTGAAACGCTCAAAGGAAGGTTAACATTATATATTACATCAATCATAGACAAGGTTTCACACAGCATGGAAAGATTTTGTCCATTCGCATTGACTGTTTTCCCCATAGATCCTTGCTAGGTACTATAGTATAGGTATGAGGCATTAATTTGATTAGCTCATTATCATTTTTAGTTATCCCTTTGGATTCTTTTATTCTTGATACACTTACAGGTGTTGGCTCCAGTTGCCTGACCCTGCACTGGGCTAAGGAGGCAGGAGGCTTCTCCTGCCCCAGCTGTACTTGTTGGCTCCCTGAGTCAGGCAGGCCCTGGGTCTGCCTCCTGACTGTAGCCATATCTATCATCTTCCCATTGACCACACCAGGTTGCTGAGGGAAGAACTTGGTGGGAAAACCTGCTTCCACCCCTAGTATAGCCTTTATCAGAAGAGAAACACATATTCCTTGGGGATTCTTAACCACCCCTTGTGCAGTTTTTATTCTTTGAATGTCCTTTGTAAACTGTTCTTCAGTTTTTAAAACCTTCCAGAAATGCCTTAGTACGGAATTTGGTTTTCTATCAATTTTATCTCTCTAGATTTGGTCTTTACATAAGTCTTGTTTTTGAGTAACCCAAGTGGACCATTTGTTCTATCTGGTCTTTTTCATATCTCTTATATGATGTTCTGTTATTTTACAGACATGTTTTACATGCTGATCAGAATCATTTAGATATGCCAAAGCCTCTCTCACTTTACAAAGATCCTCTCCCATCAAAGGATTTAGTAAAACCATTAAAGCCCCATACTATTCTCGAGGTCCCAGTTGAATTAAGCTTTGCTTTATATCTCTGGTGAACACAGTCTTATTTGGCCCAGTGAACTGAACATTATGTATTGCTTTCCTCATACCTAGTTCTCTCAGTAATGCCTGTCCCTCCTTTATAGTTCTCCAGCTCCTGCTAATCATGTTAGTCTCCCTTGGTGATAACCATGTATCTTCAATGCCTTCAACCAGTCATTCCATTAAGGACCGCTCCTCACAGCATTGGCCTAGGTTGAACAGCCTATACCACACTCAGCTGTGAAGCTTCTGAAGTATTTAGGCTGATGTTATTTGCTCCCATTTCTCATACTCTCACAAGCCCCATGGCTGGGGGCTCTCTGCTTGCTTGCTTCCTTGCTTGCTTGTAAGTTTTTCCTAGTTTTAACAGTTCTAGCATGCAATATTTCCTAGCTATAGCTCAGTTAGCTTTTATTTCCTTTTGTTTCAATGGTTGAATCTGAGGGGAAGCTTTAGCTACTTTTATTTTTAGGTCATTTTTTCTTTTTACTATTATCTGTCTCTTCCTCTGAGTCCTTGGACCTTACACAAGTTAAAGTTTCAAGTTCTGCATCTCTCTGCCAGGACCTCCCTAGCCTTTTCAGCTTCCCCTGCTAGGGCACATCTTTTATTATGCAAAGTGGCCATGCTCCCTCTCTGGGCATTCTGTTTGGGGGTAAAAGTTTTTCTAGCCTCTGAATAACCTTTAACAAATCTTCATATACCCACAACATATCCCCACATTTACAACGTAGCTGTGGCCCAAGCTTCTGCATGGCTGGCCTTTTATTAGTTGCAGATTTTATAATCCATTTTATAAACCATGTGACTAACCCTAACCCCATTAAGCATATGGGTTTTGATTGGCTTCTTGCCTGGATTCGGGACTCAGAGCCCAGCTAACCCAACACAGAGGCAGCGGGAACAGAACTGCTTTCCGAGACCCACGTCCCCAAAGCTGTGGTTTGTTTATCTGGGCCAGATTATGCCAGTGTGTTGCCAAAGTTCTCTCTGGGTCTCTTGCACTATCAGGCAAACCATATAACCTATCTTTATGTGTATTAATTATTACCTTTGGGGGGTAACTTCCAAAGGAATGAGCATCCAGGGCCTAGCTCTGCTCTGCTCAGCCCCACCTTGCATGGCTCTGTGCCCCAGCTCAGGGCCTACCACAGGCGATGGCTCCTGCATCATGCCCATAGTCACTGCTAGCTTTTGCCCTCACCTCAGGGGCCAAGGGTTTCACCCCAGGTCTGTAAATGCCAGGCCATTCTGTCCTTGAGTATGCCAACCTGCTGTGTGTTCCCCATGCCCAATGTCCCAGGTTACTTGTGGCTCAAGGCTTCTGTCCCAAGATGGCTCCCAGCAGCCCCTCAGTAGTCCATCCTCCATGGTAGGCCCCATTCCTTGAAGGAATTAGTCACCTGGGAGACATGGGGGAAGATCCTACTGTGCTTCCTTCTTTGTATTTGTAAATAAATCTTTGGAACTTTACCTGTACATTCTTAAAATAGATTTATTTTTGCAACTGGTCCATTTAGAGTTGGCTAATAGCCTCTTTCAATAGTTGTTCATGAATCCTTGAGTGGATCTCTGATGTAACTGAGTTTCTGCTCTTACTGGCTTTCTTCTTTTGATGGGCACTCATATTTGTCTCTATCTTGATATGTCATAGAATTGCTACTGATAGATATTATGTATAAAAAAACTGCAGAGAGAAAAAATAATATTTTCTTCCTTGGAATACTTCACGTTTTTTTTTTTTCTTTGCTCTTTAGCAGATAAGAGAGAGTGTGATCATCTCAAATAAAAATAAACTGGTTTGACTGAGGTAAGCACAAAACATTACAGTCTATGCATGTATTTCTAGGAATCTAGCATCCAAAATCTGTCATAAAGTTATTGTATTACTTTCCTGTGAGTCATATCTGCTCTTTCAAGTACCAAGAGAACAGGAGGCCACCTCACTTTCCCCCAAATATTCTCTTTTAGATGTCAACAGTTGAGAAATTCTCCTGTAGTTAAACAGTCAATTACATAGGTATATTCTCAATTTCAGCCCATTGAAAAAGCCTAGAAACTCATTAAAAGCACCTTAGTGTTAAATATTTACAAAATTTTATCATTGAAGAAGCAGTAACATCTATATATTACACTTTGAAACACATGTAAGTTCATAATTGCCTAAAAATAAAGAGTTAAATTTTAAAAGTATGAATGTATAGATGAATTTTAAATAAATATCAGTGGTTATTTATTTGCCAAATGTAAATATGTAAAGCTGGGCCATGACTCTTGGATCAATCCTGTATTTACCTTCCTGTATTTTTATGACATGCATATATATGACTATTGACTTCTCAGATTTTCTTCATAATTGACTGGAATTATTTTCTTCTCATTTCAGATACCTCTGACTTGGCACGCCCAAACCTGTGATTACTTTTCATTTTACAAAACAATGGCTCTGTTAGATCTATGGTAAAGCAGACATGTCAACATGTGATGTTTTTTAAGGGCTTAACAGACTAAAGATTTCATAAATATTTGGATTAAACTTTAAATGGTGTTTAAAGAAATATGACTTTTAGTTCGATGTGTTAATTAAGAGTAGCAGAGATATGAACTAATGAGAGGTGGACCTGAGACCAAATCTAACTCTTTTAAAATATAGGCATTTAATTATTGGAATCATTAATATGTTTAAGTTTTTTGCTTTTTCTCCCTCCTATTTTTTAGTGTAAAATTCCCAAGAAGATCATTTTCATGATTCAATATTTTCTTCCAAGTTTACATATTTTATACTTTTTCTTTTTTTTATTTGGACAGAGTCTCCAGAGACCCAGTCTGCCTGGCCTTGATCTCACAGAGATCTGCCTGCCTCTACCTCTGGAGGACACACACCACCTCGCCTGACATACATGGAAACATGTGTACATCTAAATATGGTGTTCATAGGCGAGGGTTAGGGCCTGCCTCCCATTTTCTTTGTTCCATGCTGGGATTTTGTCTGATTGAGTTAGCATGGGTCTTGTGCATGCTATAACCATTGTTTTGTTTTTTCATTCTTAATAATTTCATTGAGTTTTTGTGAATTTTATATAATATATCTTAATCCATTTTAGAACCCCCCCAACTCCCTGCGCCATATACTTCCCAACCAGTTTTCAGATAGTCTGTCACATATGTTAAGTCATATCTGGTCAAGCATTTCTAGTCAGGTATTCCTTGGTGTAAGTTCATCCACTGGAGCCTAGTCAGTCTACCTAGATTCACTCACTTAAAGATCTACTCTTCCTCACCCCAATAGTTCCTTGGCTGGGGTTGGGTCCCAGTGCCCATTTCTCCCATTCTATGCTTGGTTATTGTCTGATTGAGTTGGCATGGATCTTGTTCATGCTGTCACCATAGTTGCAAGTTCATATGAGTAAGTTCCCAGTGGCCTGAAAGCCTGTTTCCTTCTGTTCATGTTACAATCTTTCCACCCTCTCTTCCACAATGCTCCCTGAGCCAAGGGTGGGTAAGATTTAATAAAGGAATTCTACCCAGGGACACACACTCTGCAGGCTATTATCCTCTAGAACTTATCCAGTTGCAGCCTTCTGTGTGCATCACACTGTTGTATGAAGAAGCTGATTACTGCTTGGGGAGGGAGAGTAGAGGTTCTTTCAGATCTCTAGATAGGCTGACCAGACTCCAGTGGATGAAGTTTTACCAAGGGAAATATGGGTATACGTGCTTGACCAGATAAGACAACATATGACAGAATGCATGAAGTGCCATGGGGGGCTATGAATGGCGTGGATGGGCGAGAAGATCTAATTTTGATTGTTCTACAATATAAAATACCCCAAAACTCAGTAAAAACATATATATTAAAAAATGTGGTGTTCAGAATTGAGTAAAATAATGGAATTGGTGACACAGTGGAATAGGCTATCAAACAGTGAGCTCTCCACAACATTGAGGTCAGCTTCATTTTATTCTCAAACCACCAAGGTTGAGACAGAATTCTTCATGGTACTTTTACATTTGTGCATGTTTAGCAGTCAAAGATGGCAACTGCCCTTTGTGTTCAGACTACCATTAAAGAGTCACATGACTATTATTCCTTGAAGATACTCTATCTGCTTTCACAGCCTGAGACAAATATGTACAATAAGAAATGATTTCTCCGTTTGCAAGCTTGCCCACAGAACATTATACTCTAAAATTTCTTTTTTGTAATTCATCCATTGCATGTGTATGTGTCCCTTGTCATATTTACCTTATTCTGTGGGAACTGGCAGTCAGTGGCCTAGGATAAATGATGATAGCTTGCTGTTGTTACTGATAGTAATAAACTACCTGCCCTTTGACCTGGGAGTTTTTCATCTTCTGTCAGTGTCCATTCAACTGAAAACACAGCAATTTATCAGAAAATATTTCTTCTCAGGTTTTTACCTTAACAACTTCATACATTGCTTCATTTTAAACTGTTAGTTTTTTTATAAATTTTGAATTAAAATTCCACATAGAAATATTTTTATCCTTCTAATGTTGTATATTATTTTGACATCTGCTGACATAATTGGTCAAAATTTCTTCCTATTGGTTTTATCTGTATTTTTAAGCTATATGTTCAAATAATGTTTCATTATTACCTGTACTCAATTTGTGGATTTTTTTCATAGCCAAGTTTGCAATCTAGATTTGTATCATTGACAATAATGATGTGAACCATTGCAGGACAGAGGAAGAAACTCAGTAATACCACTGCAGAACTTTCTCAAGGATAATAAATTTGTTGGCAGTCATCAGAAGGCTGTCAGTGGCATGAATCTCTTCTGCAGTTTCATAATCTCTTATCATGTTCTCTGCAAAGCCATCATTTAAAAAATTTTTACCAATGATAGGGACAATATTTCTAGTAAGTTCTTTTATTTAGATCTTACAGCCCTGGTGTAAAAGAAAAAAAATAGTTATTATTCTGTGCTTCATAATTATTAGATATTAGTCAATTTTATTCTTCACAGTTTAGTGCCAAATATATCTAGACATTTTTTCAAACACATTCTATGGCTGTGTTGTAATGTTTTTTTACAGCTATAAGAAGCACTTTATTTTGTTTATGCACAAATGTCTGTCATATATATATATAGAGAGAGAGAGAGAGACAGAGAGACAGAGAGACAGAGAGAGAGAGAGAGACAGAGAGACAGAGAGAGAGAGAGAGAGTCAGAGAGTCATGCTTGTCCCCAAATGTCCTTTGGTATGGGTTTATCCACTGGAGACTCTGGTCAACTTACTAAGAGTCTCACAATTAAATGAGACTGATTTTCCTCTTCCCAGCAGTCATCCTTGCCAGTTGTTCTCAGCTGGGGTTAGGGTTTCTTGCCCACTTCCCCATGTCAATGCTGGCATTTAGTCTGACTTGAGCTTATATGGGACTTGTTTATGTTGCCAGCATTGCTGTGAGTCCATATGAGTAACTAGCCATCCGCCCGAAAAACTCGTTTCCTTGTGGTCATCCATCTCCTTTGGGTTTTAAAATAATTCTGCCTCTTATTCTGCCATGAACTCTGAAGAAAATATACACACGTCTGTATTATGCAATCTCTTTTGTTTTCTATGTGTTCCAGGGCAAGTGATCAGATTGTATAAATACATTAAAGCTTCAAAATAACTCACAGAAATAAGCACAGTTAAAGCTTTTGCTTTCCAGATGAGGAAAATATTTTCTATGTCAATAGGAAGCACTCGTTTGGCAAACAGTCAATCTAGGCTTTATTACAGAGTGTCTGAAACCAGAAGCCTTCTTGCTCAGCACGGAAATGCCATCACTAATATATGGACTTGCTTCCAGTTATGCAAAAAATAGAACTTAACTCTTACTGGAAGGTAAGAGTTAAGAGTTCTGTCTTCTTTGTAGTCTAAACAACTTTCAGGAAATATTAAATTCAAGTACTTATTTCCAGAAAATTTATCTTCTTTACATGTAATGTAAACACTATTTCATATAATATGTGCAGTATATAGCATAACAAAATATACAACACTGAGTTATAAAGTAAAACTTATTCTGCAGTCATGATCTCTTACTGTGATGTACTACTCCTGCTGTAACAGCTTGTTCTTTAACTGTTTTAGAGTTTTCATTTATGTGAATATAGGTATTGCTTCAAAGTCTTTTTAGTCAAAAAAATAAAAGAAATAATCATAATGTAAAGTCTACTTTAAAGTTGAATATCTGGAATATATTAATGGTCAAAAATATTACTTTCTTTACTGGCAACTCAGAATATATACACAGGATACCTTAAAACAGAGAGGCATCTCTCAAAATTTTATAAATATTTTGTAGAAAACTGGATATTTGTCAAAAGTTTATTCATTTATCTTCTTCCCTGCTCTAATGTGTTTTAAACCCAATCTCATTCTTCCCATCTCCACACTCACTCTTTATTGTTTGGTGCAGTGTTGGCAAATTTAAATTCATAGCCTCTGGACTTTGAATCTTTAGTGAACCTGTGAATCAACTTAATTCAACTCTAATATATTCCGTTTCTATTTTTCTTAAATTCCTACTACTTAAAAATTCATACCTTTATACTGAATATGCTTTTGCTACTGAAATAATTAATAAATAAAATTAAAAATTCTCTGCTCACTTATAACATTACAATTTTGTGACATATTTATTTTATTGTATTATGACTATGAGAGTTAAAATTCAAGCATACTATTATTATTTCTATTCTTGTAATATTAAATCACTAAACTAAAAATAAGCATGAAATACTCAGAGAGTGCAAGAAATAAAATTGTTGACATTATTTTAAGCATCTTTCAATAAGGAATTTCCTCATTAAGTGACAAAATGTTGCAAATCAGAATGCTAAATTTGAACATTTTAGATCATTGTCAATTTGATAATGACTTAATACCCACCTAGTAAAAATGAATCCTTATCTTCTGGTGTCACAATCTCTAAACCTACCACAATGACAAGCTAGGGAGGGATGCTACACAGTGGTGCATGGTAGAGCAGGGTCATCGGTAAGAACCCAGTGCCAGCTCCAATGATCTTAATTCAATGGCTCTGAGCAATTCATACAAATTTCCCATGCACCACTTATCTCTATAATCCGAACTTATTTATAATACTATGTTAAATTATAAATATATAGTTTTTAGAATTGTTTAGGACATGGGAAATGATTTATATACATTAACTGCTCCATTTATCTGTTATCAGGAGATTGTGCATATTGAATAACATCCATGGTCTTTCTCACCCTACATACAATTCACCTCCTAAATATATTGTAAGTTGAATAGAATAAAAGCACATTTTGTGATAACTTTGTCATAAATATTGCCCTGTTTGTTGAAACAGCATATTCAGTGTTACCCATCATGGTAGGAGCTATAATTCAAACATTTGCAACCATTTATAGATATAAAATGTGTGTGATAATTCTTTATTCAGTAAAAACTATACATTCTTTATTCAATCTAAACCACACATTTGCAAACCATGCTTGCAAATAGAGAGTCAGCATACAGAGATATTCACTTGAGCATCATAGGTTTTCATTCTTCAGGCGGCTAGTCTTACAGTTACTATATCAAAACTTTTTCAGATCTATAATTGCAGGATGGCCTGGTTCACCAACAATTCAAATTAAGATGACACAGCCTAATAATTCAGAGAATGAATTTATTTGACAGTACTCTATTAAATCAACTTAGGGCAACGTAAATTTATCTGTAAAAGAATTTTCATCACTTCATGTTTGCTGGAATTTAATGGCCAGCATATCTTGAGAAAACTGTATGCTCCTCTAGATCAATATAGAAATCTGTGTGGTATTCCAAATGCCTCTGCCACTGTCAGTTCAGAAGACGTAGGCTAGATTTCAGGTAAAATCGAACAGGATATAATTTTGGTTCTCTCTGTGATTACTCAGAAAAGTGTCTTCCAGATAACCAAGTTTTCTCTAGTCTTATTTTGGCAGGCATTCTATAATTTTTTTACCAAAAATATTGACAAAAGGTTGCAATTTATTAGCTTACTTTTTGTAGGAATTTTGCTAAAACATGTTAGCCACCAAACCTGTAAAATATAATATTACTTAATAAAACACATCCCAAGGAATTTGTGCTTATAAATGTCAAGTTCATCATGCCAGTTCTTGCTTTCCCTGTCCCTTTTCTCTGCTCATTTGATTGATGCTTAAACAACAGGATCATGAAAATACAACCTCAAGAAATGAATACATAATTATTATGTATTGAAAATCCATTAATGACCTTGTGTTATTAGATTATCATGGGTATAATTAATAGGAAAATTAATTTATGAATGGAAATATATCAAAGCAAATTTTCATTTCTAAGAAAACAAATATGGCAGAAGAAATAAAGAATTGCAGACCTTGAAAGTAACAAAGAATGTGATGAGCCTAAAAGTCTCACGAAACTGCACCTGTGCTGATATGAATATTTATCTTTACACTGTGCTTCTAAGGGTTGAGCTGGGGAATAAGTCTGAGAATTTTTTTTAACCCAGAATCCCTTTGGTTGAAAAATAGTTCAATTTTATGGATACTGTGACTAAGAAAGTACAAAATATTTCTTGTAACTTCATATAAGTGATTCGTTAATGCCAGGTGTGGTGACACATGCGTTAAATCCAAGCACTTAGGAGATAGGGGCAAGTAAATCTCTGTGAGATTGAGGCTAGTCTTGTGTACACTAAGTTCCAGGCCTACGGGGGTTGCAGGGAGATTCTGTCTCAAAAACAAAACAAAATGAAGAGATAGGTTAAATTGTGAGGTTCATTAGCAATCATGACAAGATATTCTGTTTTAGAAAATATTAGTCAAGAGTAGTGTTTTGAGAGACTAGGATTAGGTATACCGACAGAACAGAACTGTCTAAAACTACTATTGCTTTTGAGGTCTACCAGTCCAAGAAACACAAAAGCTAGTGTATTCATTCTTTATCTAATGAAAATTTAGATACTCAGTCATGCACTGAGGTGGTTAATACGGAATGTCCACTTGACAGAATCTAAAACCACATGGGAACAAAACTCTGGGCATGGTTATAATGTAGTTTCTAGATTGGGTTAAGTGAAGATGGAGGACCATCCTAAATGTAGGCAGCACCATTTCCTGCCCTTGTGCTCCTCACAATCCTCGTGTCATGCCTTCTCCTCCATGATGGACAGTACCCTCATTCTATGAGTCAAAACAAACCCTTCCTTCCTTAAATTGCTTTTGTCACGGCAATAAGAAAACTAAGTAATATATGTAGCGATAATAATATGTCATAAAACATTTGGTACAATAAATTGCACAGCATTGCTTTCTAAAATTCAAAGCTATATCTCAGCTCCATTCTTTACAGATGAGCAAGAAAGGAATTTTAATCATTATTGGGACCTTCATCATTATTTCAGCTCATAAAGGCTTTTGAGTCCTGACACATAATAAATGCCCCAGAATGTTCAGGTGCTCCATACCCACTTCAAGATGACATTTTCTTTGCCTAATCCAGGAGCTTCCTGTTGAGGCAGAAGGCTGTGATAACACATCATATGTATTCAAGGAGAGTTATACTGAAGTAAACTGAAACTATTTCCTTCGAACACCAGGGGTATATTTTCAATTTGGGGTGATGAGATGGCCTACATTATACAAAGATGTTCCAAGTAAATCAAGCTGTTCTTGAGGCAGACCACTTTTGTTCATCATCCAATTATTATTGTTTACCTGTTTCATCTCAGACTAGAATAGGAAAGAGTACAAAAGTAAATTTCTCTTATTAGTCATTAAAGGCAGGTCTAACTAATTCATACAGTATATATTACATAAGAAAATATCTAAAATATTTTAGAACTGGAAAGGAAAGTAGGAGGAGAGTTCTGTAGGCGGTGCATGTAGGAAAGGAAAAGAAGGTCTTATAGGAATACAATGGCATTTCAGAAGACACTTGGAAATGTGAGTGTAAGTCTTACAGGTATTCAACCAGAAAATGTTCTAGCCAGAGGGAATAAGAGTCAAAACATGGAGGCAGATCTGTGCTTGGCGTATCCAAGGAATGTGAACCAGGAAAGCCAGTGTAACCGAATGTAGTAAGTTCAGATAAAGTCATGGGAAAGAAGCCCAGAAATAATGTTGGACCATATCATACAGGGCGTCAGGGTAGAGAAACAAAGCAGCTTCTATGCTGAGGAGGATGGAGAGAACTTGAAAGTTTTTACGTAGACGTAGCATCTCCTACTTGTTTCAAGATGAGCATCCTACCTAATGTGGTGAAAGTAAATGAAAGAGGCCAAGGAAGAATGAAGTAGCCCAGTAGTTTTCCATTAATCCAAATGTGAAATACTGGCAGCTTCTAAGCTTCTGTAGCATGAATATCAATATATAAGCACTAACTAATCTTTGCAGTACCCCACACTAAATAACTAGATATCAGCCCTACAGCTTAGAACCTGAAAAAGTTACTCAAGCTCCTCCATCCTACCTCTGCTGCAGGAACCTAAACAAACGTACTGACCTGATGTTCCTCCCCTGTGCCTTCTTTGACATTTCCTATGTTTCCCTGCATGGTTTCACTGTCTTCTTCCTAGTATCTGTAGTTATTTATCTTCCACTGAGGGAGGAAATTAAGAGTTTAACTGACAGCATTTGATTATAAGTTTAACACTGACTATGAAAGATTTCTAGTAAGAAAGAATGATTCACACATCTTGGTGCCACAATGCAATTGAAACCTGTAAGAAAACTGTACATATTAGTTTGTGATAGTTATTACACTTTCAAATTGATTCTAAAATTTTAGGCATAAGTCAAATAACCCTGGATTTGAAAGAAATGATCTTAATTTAAAATATAAATTTGTCACGTAGAAATATTTCACATGATTGCTGATCAGTATATGAATATCTATACACATAGATTAATCCTGTATTGTTTTCTTAACTGGCATTGAATAATAAATAATAACACAGCCATATGCCAAGATACTGAGGTGATTTCACCTTGGCACATGTTGGCTGGAGCTTGTTTTAACAAAGTATAAGGGTGAATCTGCTGGACAATAAGCAGGAAGTGAAGATTTCACAACTCTGATTCTTCCCTTAGGATATGTCCTGAAAGACAGGATGAATGAGCAAAAATATTCTTGAAGTTCACTATCGATATGACTTCTACAATATAAACATCAATTTACATCCCATGAGGCTACTACTCAAGTTTGATTTCCTCTGCTCACAGGTGGATTATATATTCTAACCCGTTGAGGTGCTACACCAAAATATCATAGATTAGTGGCTTATGAGTCAATTCGTTTTTCACAGTTCTGATGGTGGAGAAATCCAGGATGAAAGAGTCTCAACAATTGGATCCTGGAGAGTACTTGCTTTGTAGTTCACACTTGAGCTTCCTCACAATGCCTTTCTTTCCGTGTGTATACACATGGACAATAAAAAAAAAAAACAGCTCACTCTAAATCTGATCACTTCTCAAGACCTCATCTCCAAGTACTAAGGGATTGTGTTTCAACATATGAATTTTGAGGGTCCAAAAATCATCCCACAAAAATGAAATAAATCTAAAACATATATATGCAGCTAAAAAGATGAAGAAATCCATAGGAGTTAACAGGCAGTAGAGGTAAGAGTGACTGAAATAAGACCTTGCAGAACTACAGACCAGAACTGGAATGAGCAGCTGGAACCTGGGCGTGCCAGTGGTGACCAGGACCTTAAACACTACCATACACAGAGGAGAATGCTGTTTGGGATACGACTTGAATGCAGGAAGTTTGTCTACGGTTTCTTTTTAAAAAAATTTTTTTTGTTAATTTTTTTTAGAACTTCATATAGTGTATTTTAATCGCATTCCCCCCAACACCTACCAGATCACCCCACTTCCCTACCTGCCCTTCTTCCTGGTTTTCTCCCCCTGCTACCATAGACTGTATTTTTGTTGGCCAAATTTTCTTGGGTGTGGAGCCTGCCCTGGACTGTGGTCAACCTATCATGGATCACACCCTTAAAGAAAATTGGCTCTGTTTCTCCCAGCAGCTATCAAATGCCAATAGCTCTCCAGCTTGAGTGGACATTCATTTTCATCTCTCCCCATCCATGCTGGGATTTTGTCTGGCTTGAGTTAGAGCAGGTCTTGTGCATGCTATCATAATTGCTGTGTGTTCATATGTGCAACTGGCCTGCTGTCTGGAAATTTCCTGCCCTGACTTCCTCCTGGACTTTGGTTGAAACTTCTGATCAGATGAAATCGATAGACAAGGCTTATTTATATAAATCTCCTGACTCATAGAGGAAGATGAGAAGCAGATTCTCAAAACCAGTTCCAGGAACACTGCTGGCTCTCCCTGGCTGCCTTTTTGACAGTGTATCATTACTAGGTCACTTTCAGCAAATTTCTTCCTTTGAATATTTGGCCCACAAAACTAGCTGAAGGCTCACTTAATTCCTAGAATTTCTCAGGGGATTTCTTTCTTCTATTCTTTCTCAACATTTTGGAAAGAACAGAATTTTTTATTTTCATTTCTGATGAAGTGACTGTTTTTGTTTGCCATCTTGCATTATTATTTTTTTTTACATTTTTCCTCACTACACAAATCATAATGGCCTTCATAATTTCTCCAACATGGAATCTCCCTATTGTTTCTTATGTTCTCTAGGGGATGAAAATCAAAACCCATGTCCATATTGCTTTGAAAGAATAAAAGTCATAATGATGATGATGATGGTAATGATACAGATGTTGATGATGATGGTGACTCTAAAATTAGAAATTTAACATCACAGTACCCTTTTCATTACACTTATGATAAGAATGGTGTATGAGTTTGCAAACATTAATTAACAAAAAAAATTACTGAGCTTTTGTAATTTCATGCAACAGTTCTTAATCAAATTTAGACCCCCTCCCCCATGCATTCCTGCCCCATCCCCCAACCAGACCTCATGTATTCCAAGATACATGTTAAGTCCTATCCAGTCAAGCATTTGTATCCAAATGTCCTTCAGGGTAAATTCATCCACTGGAGTCTAGTCAGCCCATCTAGATGTGAAGGATACTTTCCCTCACCCTGAAGCAATCAGTCTCCAATAGTTTTGACAGCTGGACCAATATCCATTTCTCTCCTCTCCTCTAGGCCCTTGTTTAATTGAGTTGGAATGGATCCTGTGCTGGATGCCACCATTGCCACAAGTTCACATGTGGAAGCTTCCAGTGGCCTGAAAGTTCCTGCTTCCCTATGTTCATGAACCAGTCCTGGCTTTTACAATCTTTATGCCCCCTCTTCCACAATGGTCACTGAGCCATGGGTGGGTGAGGTTCAGTCCTATCCAAGGATACACAAACTGTATTCTCTTATTCTTTAAAACTTAGCCAGTTGTGTCCTTCTCTGTGCATCACACTCTGTTATATAAGGAAACTTTACTAGTGAGATTTCAGAGATGCATTAGTTTTCTCTCTACTCCTTGTTCCACTATGTTCCATGAGACTTAGGTGTAGAGAGTCAACTGTAGATGTGTCACCTATTACTGAGCATCTCTCAGACATACATTCTCTGTGTCTGACCAGTTGTGGAATTCTTCAGTAACCTCCATCTGCTGCAAAAAGAAACTTTTTTGATGAGTGGTGTACATTATGCTTGTCTATAAGGATCTAGATTTAGCATATGGTAAGAAATTTCATTTTTCTAGAGATATGAAAGAGATAGGGTTTTCTCTAGGATCTATGTCCTCTCCTGCCATGTGTATTTGGTTGAGTTTACAGTGCCATCCATGAGTTCACTCTCATTGAGAGGGCTTTAAGTCCAATTAGATAGCTGTTGATTGGCCCCCAGATAACAGTGCCACTGCTGCACCAATAGAGGTAGTTTGTTGTGCCAGTTGTTATGGTTATTAGGCTTTAGGGCTGGGTTGAATCATTGATTGTTTTTCTCCCTTGGTGGTTTGCATATTATCATCTACCATTATGATAGCTAAATTCTTGTTAGTAGGTTTCCAGGTCAGTTCCTGCTCCATTGCTTCAGGTCCTAAATCCTAAGTATGTCCTGTCTTCAGCAGTAGGGGCATATCTACTAGTTCTGGGCTATAACCAAGAGGTACAAACATTAATTTCTAGGACACTAGTATATTTTAATTATTTAAGTCATCTGATGTTTTAGACGTAATTTCTATTCCATTTTCAGCTAAAACAAAACTGAATTTCTTATACTTTTATTAAATGGAAAAAGGCATTTCTATATTTAATAGAGGAGAATTATTTTTAAATGAACATGATTTCTTTCAGTAGTCCTTTTTTTTTCCTTTGAAACAATTTCTTATGTTTCCTAGGCTAGCCTGGCATCACTATACAGCTGAGTTTGGCTCAAAAATCCTGTTCCTCCTGCCTCTCTCTTCTGTGTACTGGGATAAAAGCATATACCACACCTGGTTTATAAGATACAGGGCTTTATGCATAATAGTCAAATGCTTTACAAACTGTACTACATCCTCAGTACTGTTTCTAGTAATTTTAAGAAAGTAATGCATTTAGCACTAAATAATAATTTAAAACTCATGGGTATGCCTTTGTTACAATAAAAAAAAAAAACTTTGGAGCAGATATTAGAGGCCAAGACACAATAAGAGCTGATTCTTTGGGATAGTTCTTAGCCTTGGAGACGTATGATGTCCTTGTGAGCCTCTGTGTGTGTGTGTGTGTGTGTGTGTGTATGTGTGTGTGTGTGTGCATGTGCATGCATGTCTGTGTCTGTGTGTGCATGTCTGTTTGTGTGTATGTGTGTCTGTGTCTGTGTGTGTATATGAGTGTATTTTGGCTGATTTTGATGGAGATTGTGAGTGTTTTATGTTCAGGAACTTCGATATATTTCATCAAAATTTTAACTTTATTTTGTATAACTAAAATTCAATTTTATTGTAGAAATTTTAGACAATTTACTCTCATTTTGTTACTTTTTGTATGACTATCTCCACTGAAATGAAATTCTGGGAACTTGAGATTAGCTTTTTGTAAATGTAGCTCCTCCTTTTAAACTGTAGTCTGGCTTCTGCAGGAGTTCATCTCCTGTGGCGAGATTTTACTTTCTGTAGGGGACCTCCTACAGGGATGAGTAATGCTTTACCCAGTCCTACTGGAGATTCCCTATGGGAGCTTGCAATCACCCATTTTTACTGTGCTAACACAAGGTGCTGTAATAAATATCAAGCCATTGATTTTGTTCTTCGTTATGTGGGTACATTTTTTTCATCAGGATTATCACCACTGAGGACTAGCTTGGCCTTAAATCACATCTGGACAATTAAGACAAATGCAATCAAGTGGATGTGGTATTGCAGTTAAGATAAGAATAGTTTTAATTTTATTCACTTTCCTAATGTGGTCTAATTCGTTTTCAATTCCTACTTCTATGATATATTGATATACATCCATAGTTAACTCTGAGTTGCTACATTGGATATATGATCCTTTAGTTCAAAAGTAGCTGTACCTTTGCTTCTGTCTCAACCAGATAAGAATTGGATAAGAATTGGTTCCATTACTATTTGAGTGCAAATAATAAAATATAATAGACTGTCTTTATGATTTTCTTAAATATGAGTACTAAATTTTTATAGAACACTTATGTTCTTTTAGTATTTTATGTTATTTTACCAGGAATAGTGTAAGATAAATACATAATCTTACAAATAGGAGAAACTTAAGCCCAAGAAATGTAAATTGATTGCCCAATCGCACACAATAACCAAAAAAGAAGTGGGAATACAAACTGACACCTGCATGATGTTAAATTTTAAATTAATTTAAGATACTTGTCCTACCAAACTAAGGAGGATTATTCAGGTTCATCAAGGTAGGTATTCTGATGAATTTTGTAGAGAACTAGAGCATTGCAGGAACCATGGAAATGGGATTTTGAAGAGGAGGTGAGTTAGAATCAACCAAAATACAGCATGGGTGAGCAGCGAGTTAGAACCAGAAAGCAGTGGGGCTCATCCGATGGGCAGTGACTAACAGGAACACCAAGCAGAAAGGTGATTCTGGCTAACTACAATGAGCAGGAACTGTCACTGATGAGAGGTCAAAATACTCAGATGTTGCATGAAAATGGAGAACTGATAAGTTAGCTGCAGTGACCAGATGTTAGAGGGTGGGGACAAGAAGGTGGCGTGCCTTGTCTAAACTTGATCCAGGAGAATGTTCAGAGTCTACAACAAAGCATGGACAAAGAAATGATTTTTGTCAATGTACCCTGGCATTCGCTTTTCCACTGTGGGGCTTTTACAAATGAAATATCAGCACAAATCCTAACTTGTCAGTGAAGCTTGGGAATCTGATCATCTCAATCTTGCATTATGGTTTTGCTGTCTTCCTCCAGGAAATATTTCAACCTCTTGTATCAGCGTTCTTTGCCTCCTGTTGGATAGGAAATCCTTAAGATGTGCTTTCCAAGCCTCATCTTCTTTTCTCATCTCTTTACATTTTACAAGACCCTTATATCTGTTTCTGGATTCATATTAATCACGAGAATGATCATTAGCAATCTGCTGTCAGTGCCAGCTTAGCCAGTGCTCAATAAATGCCACACTTTAGGATTATTACATTTTAGTAAGAAGTATAATGATTTTATTAGGCCACCATTATTCCTTAATAGTAGAAATGGAATGCTCCATACAACTTGAGACAGT
>NW_008350870.1:243893-247334 GCF_000622305.1 Nannospalax galili
TAATAGTAGAAATGGAATGGTCCATACAACTTGAGACAGTATGCTTTCTAAATATTTTCATTTGAAGTGATCAAATTAATTTTATTCATTTGACTTTTCCAATGTAATTAAAACCAATTAATTTTAGAATATAAAATAATTATTTTCTTTAACACTTTAATTTTCAGAAACATAGAATTATTGAATTTGGTATGAAATATCTAAGAGAAAAAAGTAAAATAGACTAAAAAATGTACTACTGGAAAAAGAGATGACCTCCCAATCCAAAAACTGCCGAGCATTATCGTCTCTACGCTTGTGAAAGTTTTTCATCCTTGTGATACAAAGGACATTGTGAGGCCAAGGTTTAGCTATAAAGAGCATAATGGAGCTTCACTGTAACAAATAGAAAGAGTTTTACTACAACCTCTAAAAGTTAAAAAGCAAGGACATTATCACCATGGGTCAGGAAATCTAGACCTAGTTGTCACAAAGTAGCACAAACCATTTTTAATTATGCCTATTTCAACTTTAAAAAAACTAGTATATTTTTTATATTCTTCTCCATACTGCATGCTTTTCTTGTGATCTTAGCTGTATCATCTTCCACTACTTGACCTCTAAATAGGAAGCATAGTAGGAATCTATACTTAATACACAGGTCCTCAAAGCAGGCTCCCCAAATGAATCATTACATAGTGTTTCTTTAGTTCCAGGAAGTTTACCTAGTAGTTTCAAAGTTATAATGTCTCCCCTGAGTTTGACACTTACATGTCAGATATAGTTCATGGACAAATGCTCTTGGTGTCTAGTAGGTAACATAAATAAAGAACATTTGGAAAGAATTTTAGAAATCCCTTACCACTTGCCATCCTCTCTGGCCTCAATTGTCAGGTTATATTGCTAAGTCTTTACCTAGTGCTCAAGCCAATGGTCCTTGATTTCTCCTTCACTTTTTTTTTTCATATATAACCAGTAAGCCAACTGATTTTGAAACAGTGTCCCCAATAACTATTACATTGGCTTTGAACTTGCTATGTTTCAGTCTGTTCTACAAGCACTTGATGTGGAATAATTATTCACCTTCATAAAGCATCAAGAACTATTCATTCTCCTTGAAATAACAATGAAAAAAGTAGACACATTAAATGACTGTTCTAGGTTGAAATTTTAATGTGATTTAAAACTGATATTAAACCCAGCCAGACCTATTCTAGATTTTGTATTTTTAGCCTCAACATTTTACAGTATCGTGTTAGCTATACTCCATTCAAACGTATTTATTTTCTTTATTGCTGCTGCCCACAATAGTTATCCTTTTATTGAGTTGTTGTAATAGGCTATAGCCTTCTCTTCAGTTTTCAGTCTTTCCCTGGTACCTCTTCCTTTACTGAGCTAGAGTGTTTTAAACCTATATTGCATTAATATCTCTTTTTAAGGCCTGATGTTGGCTTCTACTGTCACTTAGAATAAAGTTAAGACTCTTTAGAATCCTTGTGTATTGCTTCTTAGATGGTGGGTTTTTATGCCTAAGAATTCGATTTCATTTTGTACAAACCACCATCTTTCCACAGCCCCCACACACAGACACATGGACACACAGACACACATACACACAAACACGCAAACACACACACACAGAGGCACACACATGCACACACTTGTTATTTTCTCTCCCCACAAAACCACTACCTAATGTGCTTTATATAAATTAGTGATGTTTCATGTTTGGCTTCAGATTTTGTTTCCTTAGAAAATTTCTCTGTCCATCTCTCTAAGAGAGCTATGCAACATTAGATATCCAGTGCTGTTGTTATGTTATTTGCATAATTTTCCTTCCTTGTTCTAAAAACTATCAGATATGCTTTTCTTAATGTAATTATGTGTTTATATCTAGAGATCATGAAACAAACTGAAGCTCCCCGTTGTTCAAAATGGTGTCTCCACGTTGCACAATGACATTTAATTACTCTTCATTCTCTAGTCATGAAGTATGGGTTTCAAAGTTGAGCATTTCAACACATATAATTGGAGATCTGGTATATTTTCAAGATGAATTTAGTTTTAATAGAAATCTATCAGCAAGATAGAAAATGGGGAGAGGCATGGAGGGAGAGAGGAAGAGACGGAGGGAGGAAACAGGCTTTGTTTATTAGGACATGAATCCTGTATCAAAACACGGGGCATTACTAAGTATAATTGCTCCCTGATTTAGAGGTTCAAGCTAAGAAAATCAAATGGAAAGCTAAAGAAATGAAAGCCTCTTTAGACTGCCAGGATAAAAAGAAAATTGGTTTAAAAAAATTCTTCAAAAGACTGAGAAAAATAATACAAAATCAAGCAAGAAACAAGTGTAGATATTTGCAGTTCATTGATCACAGGTATTTCTAAGTCGTAGTTTAGATTTTAAAGACAAAATGTCTTTCGTTTTGACGTACTTATATGCTTCCATATTGAGTAATGAAATAGCTTATCATTCAGTGATTTTACTTTAATTGTTTGAACATATCATTTGAGGAATTGGACCACTGAATTTCCTTTATTATACCTTAGTGATGGAACATGATTTGCTGACTCTTTTGCTCTGTTGTCCCTTTCTTTCCCTCTGATGGCAGATAATGGAAAAACTGGAAAAATGCTAACATGTCCTTATTCTAATCTCCTTCTGACACTTCAGCTACTTTTATGTACCTTCCATCATCACACTACACATGTGATCTAATTTCCTTCTCTCTCCTCCTTGATGCCTCCATAGAGGTAGCAGGAAAGGATACTGCCTCTATCACATATCCTTGCACTAAAGCAGACTGCTGCTACTAGCATTGTTACACCCAAGAAAAAAAGCTATTTAAACAGAAAAGTACTTATCTAGGAGAAAAAGGAACAGGAGAGAATATATCTAATTACTGTTTTTTGCTGATCTCTGTTCTTAAAAAAAGGCATCAAATAAAGAACTCCAGTTTCTCTCCCTATCTTCTCTGTGAAAAGGAACAGCATCTACTTGTCTCCATACTCCAGACACTATCTCCCATTGACAAGAGAAATTGAAAACACACTCTGGTCATTTCTAAAGGCATTCCTCTCGCCCAGTGCACTCACATCCTATCATGTACAGTGTGATTCAAGGAGAGATTCTAAACAGTCTTCTGAATTGTACAGAGTTCAATATTGTTGCATGCAAGGTTCATCTGCTTTCAACTAAACCCATAGCCTTTGAAGCGCAGTACAGGCAGCAATGATGGACAAAATCACTGCTCAGGGGAAGGAGGAATGTGCCTGTGTCAGAAGAAATAGGATTCAATCCTTTATGATAGTTTAAGAATAGTAGTAAGTGAAGCATCATAAACATCTCTGTATTTTTAAATGACAACTTCATCATCAGATACATACAGATTAGAGATGCATGCGCCAACATCTCAGTGTTAGTAGCAAAAACAATGAGTCTTTCTGCAAAGAACAATA
>NW_008350870.1:247404-253744 GCF_000622305.1 Nannospalax galili
TCTGAGTTCAATAATGTATAACTATATTAGTTCAACTGTGAACCTAGAAACTTATAGCCACTTGTGAAAGAGATGTACTCTTGCTCTGGAGTGTGTTACTGAGTATGTTAAAGCTGTAATGAAATGCTTCTTCTAATCATGTAGTTATTAAAAATTTTTAAAAATTACTTCATGTTAAATAGTAGAGGTGATAAATAATGCCAGTGAAATCTACCTGATAACTTTATAACCATGCTCAGGTACTAAGGATCTGAGTGTAACCAACTGTGACTAGTAATAATCAGATACATAGAGATTAAAGACACATGTGCAAACATGTTTAAGTGTTAGCAGCATTAAAATGTAGGAAACAGCAAAAAACAAAACTGGGGAGAGTATATCAATCATAGAAAAACCAGGATGTTCATTTATTCCCTCACTTCTTTTCAAAATATTCTGCAGACATCAAAATAATCATGCCAAAGTTAAATTCCATTTCTCTCTTTAAAATTTAATTTGATTGCATTTCTTGTAGAGGAATTCTCAATTTCAAGGACATTAAATTAAGAATTGATATTTAAAATTTTTCATAGACTATATAAATTCTTTGTTTTTGACAGTAGCTTCTTTTTACCAATGATTCTAAAGTCTTGCCAAAAAAAGATTAAAGTTATTCAATGACAGTTAATATTTCTATAGGGAATTTTCAGTGAAACTTGTGTTTCTCTGCATCATAATGACAGTGAATTAAAGAAAGAAAAGAAAAGGGAAGAGAGGCTTACTTGATGAAGGCTGCTTTTCCTGACACGATAACAAGATATGGAACTGAAACTTTAACATTCAATACATTTTACTTAAATTATTAGAATTGTTTTTGTTAAGAACAGAATTTGGCTTCAACTTCACATTTTAAGAGCCGAGGAAACACACTAGGGAATCTTAGAAAACGTGTCACTGTTCTTTGTGTAAAGAATATAATCATTGGCAAGAGAAAGAAAACAGAAAATGCTAAGATCCTAATTTTATGAACATTTGCCCAAGGTGTCTTAATAGTTAATTTCTCTTTCCTTTATTGTTGTGGGCTTTTTTCCAAAGGAACATAGCACAATTTTTAAGAACATTGTTCAACTCAGCATTCACAGAGCACCTGCTGACAGGTTTATAACATTAAATCTTAGACTTTGCAACTCCACAAGTAATTCCTGGCAATATAAAGTTTTATTTTCTTTCACTTTTAAGCCAGAATGTATAGGTGTGCATAATGTGGATGTTGCATGTGCATGTACATGTGTGCCTGCATAGATCATTTACTTTAAGAACAAAGGATAGTCTCCTGTGATATTGTTACTATAGATTTAACAATAATTTGTTAAACAATTAGAACGTAGAGGTTTATGAACAGCTGCTCCATGTTCCCATAGCTGCAAGTATACTTTCCTTCCCATCACATAGTTCATGAAGCAGCAAGAACAGACGGGCACTGTATGCAGGAAAGCATTCTGTGAACTTTTGACTCCATTCAGTGATTCAGCAGGAAAAAGTAATTCAACAAATTTTCTTGTCAACTGAGAGATCTGAGAATGTGACAATGTGTGGGATATCACAGACTTAGAGGCAGCTTGCAAACAGGATCCTAAAACAAAGTAGTCATGAGACACAGAATCACAGGAATTTCTTTGCAGTTTGATGCTTATTCTTCCTGATATTTCTTCCAGTTCTAAAGAAACCACATCCTAAGAAAGAAAGAAGGTGAGAAGCAGTGGAAGAGTGAGGCAGAGAGAATGCAGAGAAAGTGGGGAAGAAAGAAATCATTAAATGTCCTAGTGTATCTTCTGTTCTGTAAGTGAAGAGCATAGGTCAGCCAGTTTATAAGGAAAAGACGCTTGTTTATCTCACAGGATTGTAAGTCGAAGAACACAGGCTGGTCATCTGCTTGGTGTTGAAGAATGTTTTACTGGGTTGTGGTATGGCACAGGACATATGGAGAGTCAAGATCTGCTAGCTTGTGTATCTCTCATTGTAAAGAATCACTAATGTATGAGGTTCCCACCTTATGACCTCACCTACTCTTAATTACTTCTCAAAGGTTTCACTTTCAAAATATCATAAATCCAAAACTTATGAGGTTAAATTTAAACAAGAGTTTTGAGGGGTACATATGCCCCAACCATAGCACTTCTCCTGGTCCCTCAAACTCAACTTCCATAGTCAGTCTATCTCAGCAGTCTCTAAATCTTAACTACTCAAACACCCAATCAAAACTTCAAAGCCCAGAATCAAATGTCTTTGAGACATTAAGCATACCTGAATCGCAAAGTTTCTACAGCTGTGCAACAGAAAAATAATAAATTCTCATTTTCAAAGATACTGTGGATAAGAAGGCACAGGGTAGATACCTTCCAAAATGGGAGTAATAAATAAAAAAAAGCAAGCAGTTCAAGGTACAAAACCTATCAGAGCAGACATCATATCTTAAAGCTTCATGTACAGTACACTGTCCACACCAGAGCAGGAGATGAACCCCAAGGCCTTGGCCATTGCTGTCTCTGGAGCATTGCTTGCCTTACTCCACGTGGTGCTCTCACGCATTGGAATATCCTGTCTGTAGCTTTCCCGGATCGGTGTTGCTCAGTGCCAATGTTTCTACTACTGTGGGATCTCAAGAGTTATCCAACATTCTTGGCTCTAGTAGGCATTGACCCAGTAGGTGCTCTCAGTGATGTCTCTGCCCCCCTCTGGCAAGTTTCTGCCTGGGATCCAAGCCAGGTCAACAACGTTTTAGATTCCAAGTGGAGGAAGAAAAATTTTATCTCATAGCTTTGGAATTCTTTATATCTTCTTATTTATCAACACATGGAAGCAGAAACCAGCAAGGTTTAATACTTTAAGTTCCCATACAAGCGTCATGGGTCATACCTAGGGGCTTTTGAGTCACACTGGGCAAGAGAACACTGCACTAGGATGTTGGAGCAGAATCCTAAATTGTTCCTGTGCACAGAGCCAATGAGGTAACCCTGTACAGAGCCCAATTCACAGAACAGTTCTGGCCCATTTAAATAGCCTGTGATAGAAAGGTCTGTTAATGAACTTTCTGTTTCAATGAGGAACTTAAGTTAAATAAAGTTTTGCCTTATAATTTCAAAGATGTTAGTCCATGTTTAATTAGCTGTTGTTTGGGGGCTAGAAGTAAGGAACTCTATCATCACAAGAAGTTTCTGGTAGGAAAAAAAAATGCTTATATCATGGCTACGTGTAAGTAAAGAGAGTGTAAGGGACTAAGGGAATCCCAATATCATTTTCACAGGCATGACCCCAATGTCCTGACTTCTACATACTGTTTGCTATGTCCTTTAGGTCCATTATCTCCCAGGAACATCATAGGGTATAAGATAAAGTCTTCAACATGTAGGCCTTTAAGATATACTTATCCTGCAGACTATAACGGTGGGATTTCATGTTGCTTTAATAGTGAGAATCTGGTTCCTGTTTATCTCTGCTAATCATTTAGTATGTAGTCATCCCACTATGTGGTAGGTGTTCTCTCCTGAACATGTGCTATTCTGTTCATATAAACTGATTTTCCAAATTTTTCAGTTTTTTCCAATGTATATTTTTATTGTATTTCTGTGCATTTCATATACTATATCCTAATGATATTTAGACCTCCTCTATATGCAAATCTCCATAGCCCACCCACAGTATTTCATGTATTCTGTCATGTACGTTAAAGCCTATGGAGCCATGTTTGAGTACCCAGATATCACTAGGTGTGCATTTATCCACTAGAGCCTGTTCAGCCTATCTAGGGTCACTCCCTTAAAGAGGTTGACTTTCCCTCACCCAGCAGAGATCAGCTGCCAATAGTTCAGCAGCTAAGACTGAGACCACTTGCCTATTTTCCAAGTTCTATTCTGTTTTTCCTCTGATTGAGTTTGTATGGCTCTTGGGAATACTGTCACCATTGATGTAAGTTCATAGAGCTGAGCAACTTTTTTCAGCTGCCTTTTTACTTACAGTCTGTCTTTAAATAAGTTGATTTGTTATTGCTAGTATCAGTGGTAAAAGCAGCTATACAGCATCTTCTACATTTGGTGGAAATGTAACAGGATGGACTTCCTTAAATGCCTATTAAGTTGTTCTTTCCCTAAGACCCCGCAGCAACAAACTTGCTGCACATCTAATATTGAATACCCAGCAAATCTCTAAGAAGTTCCAAACTTTCTCTCCTTGTTTTACATTTGTGATGGTTATTGATTGTCAGCTTGAAAGGATCTATAATTACTTAGAATACAAGCCTTAGGACATGCCTGTGAGAGATGATTTAGATTATATTAGCCTCTAGACATACCTGTGAGGGATTATTTTAACTAGGTTAATTAAGGTGGGAAGATCCACCCTAAAAGCAACCACAGCAGTACTTTTCTGAAAATCTGCCCAAATGCTCAATTCCAAAGCCTCTTCTGTCTTTTCAGTTATTTAGTAGTAAATACTGTCTCAATCTTGGTAACTTTTTTCTGACTTAGACCATTTCCTGTTGCTATGACTGGAGTCAAGAGACTAGATTCTTTAGAAAGGGTATTTATTTGACTCATTGTTCTGAAGGATGAAAATTTGAAGATCAGGCTAAAGTCATTCTTCATGTTGTGGACACTGCAGTTTCACATATATTAGGATGGAACTTTCTAACCTATACCTCACTTTTTTTCCTTATAAAGTCACACACCCATTGAATTAGGACATCGTCAATTTGGCCTCCTTTAATCTTAATTACATCCCAAAGATTCCATCTCTCGATATCAAAGTTTAATTAAGCTGTCACCTCTTAATACTTCACAATTGGAATTACATTTCCAAATGAGCGTTGAATGAATAGTCAATCCATTGCATAAAAGAATCAGTCAAAGACATGATGATGACATACCTCATATGTGTTATAATCTACATTCATTCTACTATCAGATTTTAAACTTATTATTCTGTCTTGTCAGGAGGGAATATTAAATAGCTAGTTACATTTGCTAAATTACTCTGGCTTAATCTTTAAGGTAAGCTCTTCAGTTGTATAAACCCAGGGCCTGAAAGTTCTGGATTAAATTTAAAATTAGTTCTGCTCCACTGTTTTGTGAACTCAAGGAGAAAAAATAAATTACTACGTTGATATTTATCTACTTTTACTACATTTTATCTGATATTTTTTGGTTTTTCTTTTTGATGTTCTTTTGACTTTAGTTTGCTTGTTTGCTTGCTGGCTTGCTGTTTACTGTCTTGAGACAAAAGTCTTACTATGTATCCCTGGGTGATTTGAACCCACGATTCTCTTGAGTGTAACAGGTACTGAGATTATAGGCATATGCTGCCATGCCAAGAATGTTTATCGATTTTTTTACACATTTCTTCAGTGTTCCTTAATAACATTTATTTTCCTTGTTTCCTCTGTAAATCATTCTTCGTTTCTGAGGCATTTTGTCTTTATATTCATTATCCTTCCTGAAATGCATTAACTTAAACCTCCCCCCTATTTTATTCTAATTTCATTTTTAACTTATTTTCTCTATTCATTATTTTTATTTTATTTCGTTTGTATGAGTGTACTGCCTGCATGTATGGAAATGTGCTCCTGTCATGAAATGCCTGCAGAGGTCTGAAGATGGTGTTGAAACCCCTGATTTGTAATTACAGGCAGTTGGTAGCTGTCATGTGGGTGGTAGGAACTGAACCCAGGTCCTCTGCCAGAGGATCCAAAGACCTTAACTGCTGAGCCATGTCTCCAGCCTTATTTTTAATTTATGTTCATTTTATTTTTATTGATTCTTTGAGAATCCCACTCAATATATTTTGATCAAATCAGGATCCCCTACCACTTTTACTATCAGATCTGTCCACAACATCCTATACTCCTCACTTCATGTCCTCTATTAATCTTTCTTTAGGCCTATGGAGTCTAATTTATGCTACCCAAATTGTCTTGGGTGTGGGTTCATTCCCTGGAGGGGGGCAACCTCCCCAGCATTACACCCTTAAATAAACCACTATACCCTTTCTCCCTCACAGTTATCAATAGCCAATAGTCACTCAATTAAGAATGGAAGTTTGTGCTCACCTCCCTACTCCATGTTGTACTTTGTCTGACTTGGGCTTGCACAGATCTCGTGCATGCTGTCACAAGCACTATGGTTTAATATGTGCAAATTCCTCTGCAAGAACAGCCATAGTCCTTAATTGCTGAGCCACCTATCCAGTCCTAGGGTATGTTTATTTTTTAAGGTTATTAAAAGTCATCCAAATTGTCTCTAAAGCTGCTATGTCTTCAACTATGAATGGAATCTACAGTTTTTTTTTTTTTTTTGATGTCTTTGAAAAA
>NW_008350870.1:254123-257854 GCF_000622305.1 Nannospalax galili
ATATCACTGACCTAAAGGATTGGAAAAAGATATCTTCAGGCTGGAGAGATGGCTCAGTGGTTAAGAACACCAGTTGTTCTTGCAAAAGACTCAGGTTCAAATTCCAGCACCCACATGGCAGCTGACAACTGTCCATAACTCCAGAAAAAAGATATCTTATTGATGGGGTGGTTAAGATGATCCCGATTACTTACAACTACATTCAACTACATTTTCAATGAGTATATTTTCTCATGTCAACTGCTATTAAATAAAGACTTTGCCTATTTAACAATATAAGTTTACCTCAATAAAATTTATAAGAATTACTGATTAGTGTAAGATATGACTCATGCATTTTCTTCAACTCTATCTTTGCTTATATAGGTGTTTTAAATATTGAATTAACTAAATTTATCTCCCCACATTCTTTATATAATTCTTTGTTTATTTATTATTTTTATTTTACGTGTATGCTTGTATTGCCTCCATGTAGGTTAGTGTATCCATGTCATACAACGCCTGCAGAGGGCAGAAGAGGCTGTTGGATCCCCTGTAACTGGAGTTATGGACAGTTGTTAGCTGCCATGTGGGTGCTGGGATTCAAACCCAGGTCTTCTGCAAGAACAGTCAGTGTTCTTAACTGCTGAGCCATCTCTCCAGCCCCATAATTCTTTTTTTTACTTTATTTCCCTACCTTTCAAACCATGAGCATATTCACTTCTAAAAGACATTTGATATTTTAATGACACATACTTTCTGCCTCCCAAGTGATGGGATTAAAGGTGTACACCACCACACCCCGCTGACACATATTTTCTCTACACATGTTCACTATTTTAAATTGGAATTTTGTCATTAACTGCTTACATTATATATCTGAATGTTTTTTAATATTCTATTTATTATTTCTGTATTTTTTGTGTGAGTGTTCTGTCTGCACCATGTCTGGCAATGTCTGTGGAGGTCAAAAGTGGGCTTCACATTCCCCTGGAACTGGAGATACAGACAGTTGTTAGCCACCATGTAGGTGTTGGGAATCAAACACAGTTCTCTGCATAAGCAGCCAGTTCTCTTAACAGCTGAGCCATCTCTCTAGTATGTTTTTTATTTATTAAATTATTCATTATTACTTTATGTGTATGAGTATTTTGCTTGCATATATGTAAGTGCACTGAGCAGTGTCCTGCAACACCTATGCCAGAAGAGGGCATCTGATACCCCGAAACTGGAGTTATAGATAGTTGTTAGTGGCTGTGTGGATGCTAGGATCTGTACCTGGGTTCTCTCCAAGAGCAGCCAATGTTCTTAATCACTGAGCCATCTCTCCAGACCCCTGAATATTTTCATAAAGGTGTAGAAGTTTAACTAGTTGAGCATATAGTAAGGAATTACATTTGTCTAGAAATATGACAGAGGTAAGGTTTTCTTTAAGATCTATGACTTTTACAGCTATGTGCGTTTGGCTATTTTTTTTTAATTTTTAAAATTATAATTAGAAGAAGCATTTCTTCATTACAGTTTTAACATATTCAATAACAATTTCCAGAGATAAGATGCATCTCTTTCAGAATTGGCTGCAAATTTTTATAGTGCCACATATGAGTTCCCTCCCCTTAAGTCCAATTAGATAGCCGTTGATTACCCCTAAGATAAAGGTGTCTCTACTGCACTGATAGTTTGCTGTGTGAGTCACTGTTGTGGTTATTAGGCATTAAAGCTGACGTTGGGCCATTGATTGATTTTTCTCCCTTAGCAGGTGGTATGGTATCCTCTAGAATTGTAAAAGCTAGTTTTCAGGGAGGAAGCATCCAGGCCAGTTCCAGGTCCATTGCTTCAAGTCCTGGGACCGAACTAAGTCTTTCCTCATGCCACAGAGGGCGATGTACACAACTGGCCAAAGTGTATAGAATAAGAGATTATAATGTATGTCCATGGCTAGCATTCTTATATTAAACCTCACCGACCCATGACTTAGGGACCATTGCAGAATAGGCATGCAAAGATTGTAAGAGCCAGGGTTGGTGTACGATCATAAGGAAACAGCCTTCCAGGCCTCTGGAAGCTTGTTCATATGAGCTTTCAGCAATGGTGACAGCATGCCCATGACCCATGCAAACTCAAGCAGATGAAACCCCAGTATACAACTAAGGAGAAGGGCAGAAGGCCCCAACCTTAGCTGAGGAGCTATTGGCAGCTGATTGCTGCTGGGTGAGGAAGAGTTGATCTTCTTTAAAGGAGTGACTCTAGATAGAATGACTAGACTCCAGTGCATGAACTTGCACCAAGGGACATCTGGATATACAAACTTGACTTGATAGGCCTTAATATATATGACAGAATGCACAAAATCCAGCGAGGGGCGCTATGAAGGGATGCAGGTGGGGTAGGAGGGCCAAATATGATTAATATATACTGTATGAAATGAACAAAAATTCAATATAATACATTGAAAAAAGATTAACTTGATATTTTGTATTAGAGAGCATACTAAATATTATTTATGAGATAATTTGTTCTTTTCTTACTAACATTTTGTGAAATATTTTTATTAAATCCTTTTATGTTTATGAGTTTCTAAGCTCCTCATTATATGCATTCTTTTACATTGCTGTAGTATTTTATGATTGTAAATTCTAATAGTGAAATTTAAATTACTGTAGATTTATATTTTGTTGGTATATTTGATAAATTGTCTTGCTTTCAATAAACTCACGTGATTTATTTTTTCCATTATTTCCTAAGGAATTTTTGCTAAATTTACAATCTATTTTTAATTGTGTATTGTTAAATTATTTTTCAACTTCTATGAAAAATCCTTTTGGCATTCTAACTAAATCTAGTCTACCCTCAAAGATTCAAAGGATTACTAAAATATCTTTGATTAATGAAAAGCATCTTGCCCTATCAGAAGGGCAGAAGTGCTTAGAGAGGACAAAGATGTGGACTAATGGGCCAAACTGAAGGACTTCCCAGACGAAGGTAAAAGGAACTGAGAAACAGGGTAGTAACAAGTTATCAGATGATATTTGCATGATGCAAGCAAACACAAACAAGCCTGGGGCATCTTTCAGGTACAAATGAATGAACCCATGAAAAATGTGAGGGGAGGGAGTGAAGACAAACCCTTACAGAGAGATCTCGTTTCACAAGCACATTTCTTCCTCTACTTTTTTCCTCTCACACTTGAAAATCAGTAAAGTTTTTAAAAAGTCTTAATAAAAATGAACTGCATAATTTTAGGAGGTAGTTAACTTAGTTCAATGTAAACTATAAATATGATTTTTGGGGAATCACCTCAAACTCAAATGTAGGCATTTTGTCCTTAGCTGGGCTATTTGTAGTCAATCCCAAGCATTTTTTTTTTTTTTCAATGATTACCAAGAGATTGAGAGTTTACAGACAGTAGTTATACCTTGCCTTCTGGATTTCCCCTTTTGGCTCTTTCTCCTCCTCTTGGGTTTGTCAACTGTGATTATCTGAAATGTCTTTTTGAGCTTTAAGTTAAAAAAAAAGTAACAGCAGCAGGATCCTCTACTGGAGGGTCAACTTCCCTGTTTGCAGCTGCGGCCCAGGTTCTGGATGAAAACTGTAAATCTGTAAATGACTGTGTCATTCCACTACCCTAATGTCAGGATCTCTCTTAATCTGCTTATTCAGTGACTTACTCTTACTCACTTTGATCAAATTTGTAGTTATTAACCAGAGGCTCAATCATATCATAAGTGACCTCCATAACATGTTTATATATA
>NW_008350870.1:257905-269116 GCF_000622305.1 Nannospalax galili
AATGCCGTGAGTCCCTTCCTTAGTTCACCCTTCTTACGTTACCTTAGTTACTACTGTCACAACAAAGAAGCTAACATTAATATGCAGCATCAATATAAAACTATTAACTAAATTCCAGAATGTATTCACATTTTATTGTTGTTCACTACTGATGATTTTGAACAATAGTTTCTAACTATTTTGCAGTGTTTCCCTTTATCTAGGCTTTGGGTGATGTTTTCCTCAGGATGATCAGTTTGTGGGAAGAAGGCCAAATATTACATGTTGAAAAATTCCTTCCAAAATTCATTTATTGAAACGTCATTACTTATTTATGCTGTGACATTGGTGAGCAGGCTATTAAACGTATTAGATCTATCTGTATTTGAGCACTCAGTGTTTTTTTTAATATACCTGGCACTTTATCCACTTATGAATCTCTGCACTAACTACTAGCCATTGCTAGTAGATATTTATATCTATGGATATAAATATAAATCTTTAGAATGCAGTTTGACAGAATGACCATTTACCAAAACAACAGCAGTAGGTTCCCTCCTAACACCTATGAACTTCTCAGTCATTGACTTTTGACCAGGTTAGAGTACCAGGCATAAAATTCTTCCTGTGGATCAGGCCTCATATCCATTCAGAAAGCAGTTGATTACTCACTTAACCATTATGCCATTATTGTACCAGTGGGGACAACATCCCATCATCCAAAGCTCAAGCAACTTCATGGAAAAGGTGATGGAAAGAATGTAAGAGCTGTGAAATGCTGACTTCTGGATATGAGATGGCTATTACATACATCAACGGACAGTAAGTGGCTACCTGTGCAAAACTTGCACAAGATAAAGACAGTCAAAATTCCTGCATGGATGCCATGCAGAAGGGTTCCTGAGATTATACCACTATTGAAGGAGGTATTGGCAATCAATGACCAATGAAAGGATGGAGAGTCACACTCCCTTGTGAATATTGCCTCTGGTAGCCTGTTCATCTCCAGTGGAAACCACATACCCGTGAATATAATGGATAGCACTGACTGAACTCAGAGGTTCCTAACAACAAAAAAAGAAGACATGAAGTTGGGAATGAGATAGAGTATAAGGTTCTAGGGGGAGCTGGAGGGTGGTAGTGATGGATGATCAATATACCTTGGATAAATGTATGACAATTTCAATGCAAAAATATTATTTATAGAAAAGTACTGAATCCATAAATTAAATAAATAAATAATGTGATACACGTGTGGTATTAATTATTAACTGATTTAATTAGTTAAATATTAGTTATTCTTTACTGTGTATGCCTACCTCAGATCTATTGCCTATTGAATCAATGTTTTCACCTTTGCAGTTTAATTGCTCGGTAGCATCTGCATTCTATGATAGAAAACATCCCTTTCTTTAATTTTTTTTCTTTGACAATTCCATATACCTATAATGCATTTTAGTCCCCACCACGATGGTCCCTCTTTCATTTCCCTCAGTGTCCTGCTGAAATCTGGGGAAAAAAAGCAGCATTATTTTGTGTGTTCCAGAAGGTGGGCTCTAATTTACTCTTTCTGCAATCCAGACATTTATTGTAGTCTTTCTTTCATATTTCTTTCAAATCTGCCTTTTCTTCATGCATATTCCTGTTCATTTTTTGGTATTCTTATGTTTCATAAAAATATTGATTGTACTCTTTTGAGAATGCCAAAGATTTCTATACATTTTGCTCATATGTCATAAACAATGTTCATTCTCTGCTTGTCTAACAAGCTGTTGGTATGATATTCTATTTTCCTTATACTACAATATTTTCTTTCCATAAGGCCACAATACATTTATTGTTGCTAATATACCTTGGATTTAATACCACCAGGACATACAGTTTTCCCTTGGCTACAATTACTGATGATTGAGATTTTTTTTTATATGTCTTACTAGACCAATGCCTGCAGGGCTAGGAGATATACACTGATAGCCCAATTTTTGCAAACATTTGTCTCCTATGGCTTCTCTGATTTAAAATGGGGTAAGTTTAGCTAGAAGCAATAAATTCTATTAACAAACTACAATTTCCAGTGTGCCATTTCTGTGAAAACTTTTACAATCTCCATTGCTTCCTAAATTTCTTTAGCATACATGACCTAATGTATCAAATATCACCAAACCTTTCTGAATTGTTTGTTCTTTCATTATCTAAATGTGCACATTCCAAATAAGTGTATAATGAAGAGTATTTGTGAAATTTCAGGGGGTTGAGGTGAAGAAGTGGTAACAATGCGTGTTTAAAAGACCTATATTTCTGGAATAAGGGGAATCATTTTGCTGTTCTTTCTGTTAATTCATCAGGAAGGCAGGCTGCAGGAATGCTGTGTGGAAAGTAATACTTAGAGTCATGTTTAGTCAGTATTTTGCTTAGGCTTTAAATACTCTTTAACCATTCAAGTATAGTTAAAATTGGTTATTAGGACTGGGGATGTAGCTCAGCAGAGTGCCTAGTAAACATAGTTCCCTGGTTTGGGTTACCAGTCCCTCACTAAGTAAATAAATAACTTAGTTATTAATTACTGATGATAATAAATATGTAATACTGAGTATATTAAAATGAGTTAGTGCATATACAAATACTTTGTTCCATGCCTGATAAGTGATTGTTACCAATATATGTATGTGTGTGTATATATATGGATGCATATATATAAATGTATTTATAGAAAAGTGTGTGTGTTTCTAAGACTATAATGCCTTGTCTGCTGCATTTCAATATAGGATACCTTAATTACAACTTAATGAATTTAATTAAATAATTATTTCTAGGGACAATGAAAATATTTTTGGAGCCATCATATTAGTTAGCAACCCAGTGCACTTACTTGTTTAGTCAGTTACTTTTCTGTTGCTGTAATAGAAATACTGACCAAATCAACTTACAGATGGAAGAGTTTATTTGAGCTTATGGTTCCAGGGGAATTACAGTCCTTCATGGTGAGGAGGTATAGTGGCTGGACGTGTCTGGAGCAGGAGCAGCAGAAGCTAAGCTCTCACATCTTCAAGCAGGCACAGGAAGCAAGAGGGTGACTGAAGATCTAATAAGGCTTATGAAATCTCTAAGCCTGCCTCTAGTGACATGCTTTCTCCAGGATAGCTATACCTTCTAAGACCTCCTGAAACCGTGCCACCAATTAGAAACCAAATGTCTCAATATTTTGAGCCTAAGGGGGACATTTTCTTTTAAACCTCCAGAGTCTGCATAGATGATTCAAATTTTGTTTACTTAAATTAACAATGATAGAAAACAGCCACCTAAATTCTAATCTGTTACAGATAGTGCATCACACATAGTGTCTACCAAGCAGTGTTCCAAGATACTATAAAGTCTGATTGATACATAGCTCCATCTTACTATTCAGATCAGGAATTAAGTATATTCTTGCAAACACCTTATTTTGCAGAACACGCACACAAACACAAATATTTTAATGCCTGTTCTCTCAGTAATAATGAAGTACTTGAAGAAATGTTTCTATTAACATTCAAGCCAAGTATCTTCTTCCAATGTAATGATAACATCAGCAAATTTCAGAAGCATTGGGGCAGGTTAAGCCACAGAATTGATTAACTCTCTTAGCATGGCTCTATTTCAACTAATTGCTTGTTGAATAGGGGTTAAAGTCCAGCTCTAGTGATTCATTACTTTCTTCAGGAACTTTACACATCTCATTTAAAGTTCCTAAAACTTTAAAATACTCCATACAAACAGAAGTTCTTGCACTAGAAATTCTGTATATAATAACTCTAATAAATATGCAAGCGGATTTTGCTAGAGTCTAGGCAGGCAGACCTATGGTTATGGTCCATTAATCTATTATTATTTTGAGGACTCATTCTCACAGTCATTTGTCAGTACCCACTAGGACCTTGACCAATATGAATTTGTACCTTGAACATGGAGGATTCTGTTCTGCATTAACTGAGAACTCCAGAGAATAGATTTACAGCACTAAAAGTGACATAGGTCAATGTCAATAATCTCCAGTAATGCAGATATGATTTTTTCACTATCTTTATTTTCATATTCAAACATTTCAGTCACAACAGAATTTGATCTTTGAAGGAAATGGCACCACAGCAGCTAGTTTTGTTTTGTTAACAGTAACACATCCTAACACCAAACTTCACTAATGCCTGCTTCCTTTGTGCCAGGGAATATGATGACCCTTTTGTTACCTTTATTTATTTATTCCCCAGTTTTACTCAATTTTGTGTTATTAATAATATATTTTTGCATAAAATATCATCTATGAAATTGATGGTGCATTCATTTAGATTTTAGAATGTGAGATCCTCCTTTTCATGACTAACTCAGTTCAGCATTGATCCATGTCAAAAAAATAAGAAATAGAATTAGAAACATTATAGTAAACCTGTGTACTAAGGTCAGGTTGTCCATGCCACTCAACCTGAAGCTTCATGTAACTTCCCATCAGTAACGATCACATATTTAAGTAATTTAGTGATAAAGTGGGTTAGAGAGATATCTCAGTCAATAGAGACATAGCTCAGTCAATAAAATGCCCATGCAGGCATGAGGTTCTATGTTCAGTGCACAATACCCATGCAGGGGAAGGGGGAACAGGTGGACCCTTGAGGCTTGCTGACTAAAGATTCTCTAGCCTAATCAGGGAGTCCCAAGTCTCAACAAGAGACCCTGTCTCAGAAAATAGTAAAGACTTCCTAAAAGAGGATACCCAGCACTGACCTCTGGCCTCTGTATGCACACACATGCACATGTACCAGCACATACATAAACAATGCACACATATAAAAATAATAACAGAGAGCTCATGAAACCGATTAGAATACAGTACTAATGACCAAAATCACATTTTTCTACCTTATTAGGATTATATTGGCTTCTACTAAGACTACCATTAGTACCACCTGCACACTGCTCTAGTAGATTTATTTCCAAGTTGTCATAGACTCCTGCTTTTCTTTCTTAATTTTTAAAGGTTCTTTTTCCAATTTGAAAACCTAATCTAACATGAAAATTGCTTTTGGAAGTAAATAGAAAATATTATGTGTGTACTAAACAGCTTTTGTTTTCAGCAGTCATGACAAGTTTGTTACTGAAGCATGTAAGACCCACTGCGCATTAAAATTCTTATGTAATTAATATCATTTTCCAGAAACAAGGCAAAACATAACATAATCTGCACATATAACAAAGATTTTTCAGCCTAAATTCAGTATATTACATCTGTACCCATTATATTTTCTAGTTTCTTAGCTCAGTCAGAGCAACAAGTGCTCACTAATTTCATTTCCTATAAATTTTGTTTCCCTCCTTATTAAAATTTAATTTCTTCTTTTTCTATCAATTAGTGTTCATACCTTAAACCCAAGTTCAAATAACTCTTTACCTTGATAATCTTGTATCTTGTAACCAAATAATAGGTATAAGCATTGCTGAAATTAAAAATAATATTCAAAACTTTATCAATTCAAAACATAAACCTAGATAGCTGCAAAGTATGTACCTTCATAAACCATATTGATTGTTCAACCTTAGAGGACAAAACCAGTAGACTGACATAGATACTGTCAAGGAAGTATTTTCTCTTAAATGCATATAGGTACTATGCAATCTAATAACTAACGAAAGAAGGAACACTTGTCTAATTGTTTATCTGTTTTTAAAATACCTATTATATGAGGCATCATCAAGAATAAGACATTTGAAAATTGGGAGAAAATCACATAATGTATTTGTGTTTAATCTGTCATAAGCAAGCAGCAGTTAACTGAATGTTAAGATGCTTTAGTATAGATAATTTGTTGGGCATTTTTGGTACATTGCTTCAATTACCATGGTAACTCTACAGTACTATAAATTATTTAGAAAAGGAAAATATATTTACAGTATATATTTAATTGAATTATTGCTCATTTCATACATCTTAATCATATTTAGACCATCTCCCCTACCTTCACCCCCATAACCCTTCACTAGATTTCATGCACTTTGTCATATATGTTAAGGCCTATGAGTTCAAGTTTGTGTACCCAGATGTCTGTCACTGTGAATTCATCCACTAGAGTCTAGTCAGCCCATCAAGCTAGCATCATTACATTAAAGAAGATCATCAACTTTCCTTTACCCAGCAACGATCAGCTGCCAATAAGGTTGGGATTTCTTACCTATTTCCCCAGTCTATGCTAGGTTTTTGTATGGTTTGAGAGTGTATGTGTCCTGTGCATGCTGTTATCGTTGCTGTAAGATCATACGAGGAAGCGCCTGGAAGCCTGGAAAACTGTATTTCCTTGTGTTCATCCATGAAATTGAGAATAAACAATTCAGTAACTTGTTGAAGGATGGGTCTTCTTCGAAGCAAATCCTTCAGTCGGAGATTAGCATGAAAATCTTTTTCGAGATTGTACTCTTACAATTGACATTTTGGTTGGGGAGGGAAGGACATAAGGAAGAAGAATTTAGAAAAAGACAAGGCCCTGCTTCATTTCTGTCCCAATACTGACTGAGCCAGTCATGGACTGCTCTGAAGTTGAATAACCTTTGAGATAATTAGTGTTTGTTGTCTATTTGACAGCATCTAGAATCATCTAGGAGACAACCCTCCAGGCTCACTTGTGAGAATTTACATGGATTAAGTCATACTCTGTCCATGACAATGAACGACTATCTTGATCAGGCTAACTGAGGTGGGAAGATTCACCCTCTTGTTCTGGGGCACCAATCCTAGACTTGGGTCCTAAACTGCACAAAAGTGAGGAAGTTCACTCAGCATGAAGATTCATTATTCTCTTCTTCCTCAGTACAGCCACAATGTGAGCAGCTTCTATACTCTCCTGCTGTCTTGACTTCCATGCCACGATTGACTGTACATAGAACTGTGACCCAAAGTAAACCTTTCCTCCCTTAATTTTTATTTGTTAAGATACTTTATTATAGCAATAGCAAAAATAACTAAGACAGATGAATACCGACTTGAAACTAGAAAACAGCCATTTGATGCAAAGTGTCATGATTATTATTATTTGTGTACATGTATATCTGTGTATGTAAATGACCTTATGTGTACATGCATATATGAAGGCCAAAAGAAAGCTTCGGTGTCTTCAACCCTGATTTTTGAGACAGAGTCTCTCATTGGCCTGGAGCTCACCAATTAGACTATGCTGACTGGGAATCAGGTCACAAAGATCAACCTGTCTTCAACCTCTTAGAGCTGCAATTACAAGTGCATGTTACCTTGCCCAGAGTTTTAAGTGGGTTCTGGAGGCTCTAACAAAGGCTCTTTCCACACCAAGCAATTTATTAACTGAGCCATCACTCAAACTGTGATTCTTTTAGTTCAAGAATAGGCCATAGAAAGCTGACATCTGAGACTGTCTGTTGACACATTCCTTAGAAGGGAAATAAAGAGAATTCTGGATGAAAGGTCAAAGACTACTTTGAAATATTTGTTTCATATAAATCCTAGGATAGCTATTCTAGTTTGCATTTCTGTCGCTGTGATAAAATGTTAGAAGCAAATTTTTAAAAAAACTGGTTAGATAAAGAGCAATTTAGGGGAATGTGTTTACTTGGCTTATATTTCTAGGTAATAATCCATATTGAAGAAAGCCAGATCAGGAATTCAATACAGGACCCTACAGACAGGAACCATGGATGAACACTGCTTGCTAGCTCTGTCTTTGGCTTGTTCAATGGTCCAGGCTCAGCTACCTTTCTTTCTGACCCTGCCCACTTCAATTCCTAAATCTATAGCATCTACCTTTCATGGATTTCTGTTGATACTCTGATTTAATGACCTGGTCATAAAATCAACTGTAGGTTGGGTAGTTATGGTAATGTTACAATTTTTCTCAGTCAGTGACTTTGCGTGGCAGGATAAATTAACCAGGGTTCCTCCTAAGCAAATTTTTTTCCAGGATTTACATTGCCAGGACAGTTTAGGTGCCTAACTCTAAAATATTTATAATAACATTCATTTTTTCAGATTGCATTTGGTGTTGATTTTTACGGGACACAGGATTATATCATGTCATAAGCTTTTTTAGGAGAATACTTGGATTAAAACTTTGTGAGCAGGAAGGCAAAGAGGTTAGAAAAAGGGATTGCTTGGCTTGTGGAGTAATGATAATAATACTTCAGCCAACTTGACATGGAGCTTTAAGTCCAGAATAACCTTTAGAACTGCTTCACTTTGAAAGAAGAGAGTCAATCCTTTATAACATAATGACATAATGATCAACCATCCACTGGGTACTGCTGTGTAAAGAGGGTGTGACTTAGAGATGACTGTTAGACAAAGGCAATTTCTTGAGAGTTCCCATCAGTCTTCTGTTCATAGGGATCCCAGAGGAGGATGAATCATAGAAGAATCTCATCTAGCATCACATCCAAGACCATTTTGAAATCCACTGCATTGAGACAGAAGGGAGACTTTACCCTAAGTATATGTTTTATTTGCTCATATGATTTTGATTTGGCTTAACTTGAAAGCCTGTTACTACCACAGTAAGATTTTATTTGCCATTAGTTATATGGTATTGTGAATGTCAATATGTTATTCAAATGCATCATAACTATTGAAATTTGATTTTTATTGTATTACTTGTCCTTAAAATATATTATAAATATTTAAAGTATGTGTTTTTAAAATATACTCTTTACTAACAAAATTGTCTTTATTCTCCTCTTTAGTAAATTTTGGAATTTGAGATTGTACAATAGTTTCATTCTGTTTGGATTATGACTGTAGGCCGGGAATTCTGCAAATTACGTTTTAAAATTACCAAAGGGATTGTAGATGCTTTCATATACATGAAAAATAAACAAATCATAATATTCTACTCATTCCGAGTCCCTTTTAAACCTGTAATTACTGGTTAATAAACACTTCATTAGAATGCAATGTGATGGCTTTGATTTAGTTATTAGATTGACTTGAATAACACAGATCACCCAGAACACCAGTAGTCCAATGCAAGAGAGTGAGTCGGCGTCTTTCCTGAAAAGATAGGCCCAACAGTTCTGGTTTTGCCTGTGTCACAGTACAGCAAAGTATTCCTTATCATGTCTTCTCACAATCAAACATAAATTTAAGCAGAGGAAATCGTTTCATCTCCTCTTGTCTCTTAGTTAAGAGGACAGAGGAGGCTGTACCATATCTGAGCTAATTCTTTGTCTCAGAGATTTCAGTGGTGTCTACTATAAAGCATTTCTCTGAATACCAGTTTACTTATGTTTTGTTATTAACACAAGTGTGGTTTGGATGAGACTGTTCCCGATAGGCTCCAGGTATTTGGACATTTTGTCATCATTTGGTGGTGCTGTTTTGGAGGTATTAGAAGGCATGCCCTTGCCTTCACTGGGGGCAGCCTTACAGAGTTCGTAAGCCATGCCGATTTCTGGTATCTCTCTCTGCTTCTTGTGCCCACTTGAAGATGTGAATATTCTTCTTTCTGATCTGGTCACCTCTTGCTGCCATGCCTCCTCACCAGGATGGGCTCTAATTCCTCTGGAGCCTGGAACCATGATCATATGTTCAAATAAACTCTTCTTTTATAAGTAACTAATACAATATATCACTTACTGAATAAACTATTTTTTTATTTTACATGTCATGATTTATGTGCACTCCAGTGATTTGATCAAAGGATGTTCAAATTTTACCATGTGATCTAACTTTCAGAGTTATTTTATATTTTATAAGACTCAACTAAAATATTGGGCATTTACTAAATAAAGAGCAGAAGTTATACATATTTTCTGTAAGAGGCCAGCTAGTAAATATTTTCAGTGAGTCCTGATTTTTTGTTGTGTTTAGTTTATTCTGCTAATAGAGAAAGTAGTAAAGGCAGAGCATTAGAAATGGATATGGTTACATTTCAATGAAACTTTGTTTGAAATAATAATCAGAAGACCAGATTTGAAATATGTTCACCCATGTGCTGTAGCTTACCAAATCATGATTTACATAATATCAAATGTCATAGAACACAAATAAAGAGAACTGAGTCATTTCCTTCAGTGGATTTTAAATTTCAGGTATGTGAAGAGACTAAATAGACTGACTGAATATTTTCCCTTAATGCAGACTGCTTGACAGTATGTAAGAAAAGCAATTTATCTTATCCATCTGTGTGTGAGGGATGCAAGCAAGCCAAGCCATTTAGCCTTCACTGTCTCCCTGTGAATTTCAGCAGTAAATCCAAACAAAGAAAAGACATAGGTGCAGCATATAGTTCTAGACAAATGGACATATGTATGTAAATATGCAGGTATGTAACTATGCAGGTACCGTTTTTGTAAGAATGTATATGCATTATCATTATACACTATTTTTTGGTATTTAAAATATTTTTATTGAGTTTTTGTACATTTCATACAACAGTTCTTAATCTAGTTAAGACTCCCTCCCCCCACTCATGCCCCCCTCCCAAATAGACTCGTGGTCTGCCATACATAACAAGTCCCATAGGTGCAAGTTCATCCACTAGAGTCTAGTTAGCCTACCTAGAGATCTTAAGGAAGGTCTGGTCTCCCTTACCCAGCAGTAAACAGTCTCCATCAGCTCTCAGGCTAGGACCAGCTCACTATGCATTTCCTGTGCACCATTCTGGGCCCTTGTCTGATTGGGTTGGCATGGGTCATGTGCTCAACACCACCATTGCCACAAGTTCACATGAGCAAACTTCTAGTGGCCTGAAAGCCTTTGTTTCCCCATGTTCAGGGGCCAAGCCTGGCTCGTACAGTCTTTTCACCCCTTTGGTCCTTTTGAAACAGGTTCTCTTTCTAGTCCCTAGCTGGCCTGGAAATCACTATGAAGACCAGGCAGTCTCCAATCTTACAAACATTCAGTTGTTTCTGCCTTTCAAGTGCTGGGATTAAAGGCATGTGCCACAACGTCTGAACCTGTATAATAATTTTCAAGCATTTTCGCCATTCGGTTACTATTTCTTTAATTTTTCCTTTCTTGGACATGATTTGTCTGAAAGTACAACTTCATTAAATGAATCTGAACATTATTTCTTTGGCTCTGGGAAACCATTTCACTTAACAGCTTACTAGCATTACATAGATTTTTTTTTCCTGTGTTCTGTTGGATAATCTGTAACTTTGAGAATGTGGGAATTTGTTATGTCTTCCTAAAGAAGGTGCACGTTACTCTATCATCTTTGTGATTGAAGAATGTGGGGATTGTTTTTC
>NW_008350870.1:271686-279822 GCF_000622305.1 Nannospalax galili
ATTTAGCCTTCACTGTCTCCCTGTGAATTTCAGCAGTAAATCCAAACAAAGAAAAGACATAGGTGCAGCATATAGTTCTAGACAAATGGACATATGTATGTAAATATGCAGGTATGTAACTATGCAGGTACCGTTTTTGTAAGAATGTATATGCATTATCATTATACACTATTTTTTGGTATTTAAAATATTTTTATTGAGTTTTTGTACATTTCATACAACAGTTCTTAATCTAGTTAAGACTCCCTCCCCCCACTCATGCCCCCCTCCCAAATAGACTCGTGGTCTGCCATACATAACAAGTCCCATAGGTGCAAGTTCATCCACTAGAGTCTAGTTAGCCTACCTAGAGATCTTAAGGAAGGTCTGGTCTCCCTTACCCAGCAGTAAACAGTCTCCATCAGCTCTCAGGCTAGGACCAGCTCACTATGCATTTCCTGTGCACCATTCTGGGCCCTTGTCTGATTGGGTTGGCATGGGTCATGTGCTCAACACCACCATTGCCACAAGTTCACATGAGCAAACTTCTAGTGGCCTGAAAGCCTTTGTTTCCCCATGTTCAGGGGCCAAGCCTGGCTCGTACAGTCTTTTCACCCCTTTGGTCCTTTTGAAACAGGTTCTCTTTCTAGTCCCTAGCTGGCCTGGAAATCACTATGAAGACCAGGCAGTCTCCAATCTTACAAACATTCAGTTGTTTCTGCCTTTCAAGTGCTGGGATTAAAGGCATGTGCCACAACGTCTGAACCTGTATAATAATTTTCAAGCATTTTCGCCATTCGGTTACTATTTCTTTAATTTTTCCTTTCTTGGACATGATTTGTCTGAAAGTACAACTTCATTAAATGAATCTGAACATTATTTCTTTGGCTCTGGGAAACCATTTCACTTAACAGCTTACTAGCATTACATAGATTTTTTTTTTCCTGTGTTCTGTTGGATAATCTGTAACTTTGAGAATGTGGGAATTTGTTATGTCTTCCTAAAGAAGGTGCACGTTACTCTATCATCTTTGTGATTGAAGAATGTGGGGATTGTTTTTCATATTGGGAATGGGTTTCAGATTTATCCATTATTACACTTAATATCAAATTTGGGCACTTCAGATCCAAGCTACTGTTTTATGCATCTTCACATAAAACTCACAGCTCAACTGATGGCTTTGGTATATCAATTCTCTCATCTGCTGAGGGTTTCCATGAATGCTATATGACTTTTCCTCGGATTTCAGAAACCATCACTGTGGTTTAAGTGAAGCATGAAATTTATCCAATTTTGATGAGTTCACCTCCAGAATGCAATATTTGTTGGCAGGCAACAAAAGCTGAGACAAAAAGGTCCTAGTTAGCAATGGACTCTGTCGCATCCTTATGCTTACATTCTTTTCTGTTTCTTCTAATTCATACTATGTACACATGTGAGTGTATCTGCACAAATATACTATAGACATATGAAATATTTCTGATGTTGTATTCCATTTACATCAAGGATTTTAATTAATATAATTGATAGTAGTGATTGATCTCATTTCTAATTATGTAATGCTATATTATAAATAATCTCTTAAAATATTAAATAAAATTAGAAAAATGATTTATATTTCCAGGATTCTTGCATTGCATCAAAGAAGATTTTTACACTTGAAGATGTAAAATAACTCTGCACGTGTTTCATTGAGATGTTGGAGAATCTGTTTGTTATATAATCTCCCAATGTTAGGAGGATGAATTATTTAGACAGTATCAGTATATCAATCTCAGTGACATTTCCTTAAATAAAAATGCCTTTAAAATTGCTGGGCACGAAGATGACTCAGAAAGTAAAGGTACTTGCTAATTAGCCTGGTCATCTGAGTTTGATCCCCACGTCCCTCATGGTAGAAGGAGGACCTGCTCCCACAGATACTGGAATCACTATTTTCACTGTGTACATGTGTGTGTGTGTGTGTGTGTGTGTGTTTGTGTGTGTGTGTGTGTGTGTGTGTGTGTGCAGAAGGCTGAGTTACGGTAAACATCTACTCAATCATTAACTTTTGTTTGTCAGGAAAGAATTTGTTTTATTGTGAATTCTTCTGGAGAGTAATATTCATGTTTGGAAATCACAGTGGCTTCCGACTGCTCAAAGGAAGACTTATGTAGGATGCTAAAGTGAATGCCCCTCACCTTATGGTAATGATGACTTTTTTCAAAATCAGTTTCACTTTCTTTCATATGGAGAATCATGATTATATTTAGGGCTCAAGCAAATAGTCCATAATTAGTTCCATTTCTCAGTTTTTAACATAGTCATAGTTCCAATGACTTTTTCTTCAAGTGTGGGAATAATCTGACCTTCTAAGGTTTTGGATATGAATATACAGTTTTTCGTGCATTTCAGCTCAGTACACTGTCCTATAGATGATTCTGCATACTGAAACACTCTTACCTATTGTTCTGTTATTACTATGTTTACTTTATGTATAATTTTATTGAGTTTTGTGTCATATGATAGATCTCAATCAAGTTCAGGACCCCTCTTTATCTGCACCCCCCACACCTCCCAAACTCTGAATTTCATTCATTTTGTCATATACATTAAGATCTATCCACTCAAACTTTTGTACCCAAATGCACCTTGGTGCATCCACTGGAGTCTAGTCAGCATATCTAGATTATTTCCATTACATATCAACTCTACCTAACTCCCCAATAATCAATTGCCAATGGTTCATTGTTTAAGGTTGGGACCCAATGATCATTTACCCAGTTCTATGCTGGGTTTCTGTCTAATTAAGTTGGCATGGGTCTTGAGGATGCTGTCACCACTGTTTCAAGCTCAATTGAGCAAGTTCCCAGAGGTCTGAAAGTCTCTGTTTCCTTATATTCATGCAGCAACTCTGGCTCTTACAAACTTTCCACCCCTCTTCTGCAGTGGTCCCTGAACCATGGGTGGATGAATTTTAATTTAGGAGTCCTACCCAGTAACACACACCCTGCAGTTTCTTATTCTCTACAACTTGGTCAGTTGTAGGCTTTTATATGCAATGTAGTTTGTTTTATGAGGAAGCTTTGCTGATGAGAATTAAGGGATGTATTAATATTATCTCTACCCCCTGTTCTGCTATGTTCCACAAGGTTAGGTGTAGAGGTTCCACTGTAGATGTCACTTAGGGCAGTGCATCACTCAGACATATATTCTCTGTGTGTGACCTGTTGTGGAACTCTGTAAAAGCCTCCATCTATTGAAAAAAAAGCTTCATTGATGAATAGTGTATGATATAATTATCTGTAAATATAAAAATCAATGTTTAGCATGCAGTAGGAAATTTCATTTGTCTAGAAATATGACAGAATTAGAGTTCTCTCTAGGATGTATGACCTCTTCAGCCATGTATAATTAGCAATGTTTACAGTGCCACCCATGAGTTCCCTCTCATTGAGAAGGCTTTAAGTCCAATTAGATAGCTGTTGATTACCCTCTATATAAAAGTGCCACTACTGCACCAATAGAGACAGTTTGCTGTGCTGGTAATTATTGTGGTGAGCAAGCTTTACATCTGGATTGGACCATTGATTGATTTTGCTCCCTTAGCAGCTTGCATAGTATCCTCTAAACTATGAGAACTCATCTTCAGGGAGTTTTCCAGATCAATTGCAATTGCAATTGCAGCTCAATTGCTCCAAGTCCTATGTCCAGAGCATGTCCTGTTTGCAGCAACAGGGTCTTACATTCATGTTCCAGGAGGCAAACAAGGATTGTGGCAATAGACTCTGTTGTTTTGGGAGTCTCTTGGACAACCCTGACCAACAAATTGAAGGGATGTTTCTCCTGTCTGGTCCTGTATTTCTTATTATATAAACGTCACGTATACACATGTACTCATGTTCACATATCGTTTAGTGTAGTTTTCAGGGAAGTTTTGAGTTAATACATTTCACTCTGACATTGCACACCACATAAGCTTTATTTATCTCTCCATTCTCTCTAGGTATCTAACCTCCCTCTCCCCTCCTGAGTAAAAGTACTCCCATTTTCTACTTGATAATACCTGTCTGCTATTATCCACCCTTTCTTGAGTTACTTCTTCCCTTTACCCCCATGGTTACTTTTATGTCCTCACTCCCTTTCCAGTTAAATGCCCCCATTTTCCCCATTTCCTCCTTGATACCATCTGTTTCCTACTATTCCCCTCTCTTGGCCTCTTTCTTTCCCTTTGTCCTCTTGGTTCCTTTCCATTTTCCTAGAACCTGCTGTTAAATCAGAATATATGCTCACATACACAAGATTGATGCCAAGAGCCATAAATGAGAGAGAACATATAGTTGTTTTGCTGAGTCTGTTACTTCATGTAGTATAGCAGTTCATAGTTCCATCAATTTACCTGCAAATTTCATGATTTCATCTTTTTTTTACTGCTGAGTACAACTCCATTGTGTAAATGTACCACATTTTTACTATCCATTTGTCAATTGAGGGACATTTGGTTTGTTTCCATTTCTTACCTATTGTTAAAAGAGAAGCAACAATAGGTATCTCTACAGTAGGATAATTTCTTTGAGTATATGCCAAGGAGTGGTATAACTGAATCATGTAGTATATTCATTTTTCATTTTTACTTTTTTAGAGTCCTCCACACTGCTTTTCATAGTGGTTGCACAAGTTTGCCATCCCACCAGCAGTGAAGGGGTATTCCCCTTTCTCCCCATTCTTGCCAGCATTTGTGTCTTTTTTCTCTCTTGTTCTTAACCAGTCTGACTGGGGTAAGATGGAATCTGAAAGTGGTTTTGGTTTGCATTTCTCTAATTACTAAGAAATTCGCACACTTTTTAAGGCTAGTCTTAGCCATTTTTATTTCTTCATTTGAGAACTTTCTTTTCAGGGCCTTATCTCATTTTTCATTGGGTTATTTATTTTTCTTACCTTTTTTTGGTTCTTTGTATATTCTGGATATTAATCCTCTGTTGAATGTGTAGCAGTTAAAGATTTTTCTCCAACTCAGTGTGTTTCCTCTTCACTTCCTTGGTTGTTTATTTTGCAATAAAAAACATGTTCAGTTTAAAGGCAAATGTTAAGAAATTTTAAATTACCAATTGTTATTTCAGATGAGACATATTGTACACTTCATAGAAAAGTATGAAGAGAATTCAAATTGACATTTCACCCATGAGATGATTAGTTATTTCTCCAGTAATAAAGAGCTAAAATACATCAATAAAACATATATACTGTAATCTACATAGGTTTCATTTAACAATATATGTTTAAGGATATTTCTACATTAAGCAGTCCAATAAATCTCATTCAGTCCCCTCAATAGTGTCCAATATTACATTCAGTAAATGTGCTGTTTTGGTCTAACAAAATATACCATTTTAGTTTAGCAAACAATGGAATATTAATTACACATAGGCTCCAATTTTGCTTGTTCTGCATGATAGTGAATTTTAATAATATTTGCTCAGTCAGTGAAAGTAAAGATCTTACCATGTACAGTGATTGGCCAATCATTTCTACTGAGTGAATTATACATATAGACCAGTTTAAAGTCCATCACAAAGATTTAGTAGTAATTATACCAGGAAGCAAATTAATATTCCCAGTTTAGTGGAGCTTATGTTTGTTGTGGTTTATAAGACCAGGTACTCACATGTCTCTCTTTATTAAAACAAGTAAAATTATTGAATGAATTACATTTTAAGCACATCAATAAACTGTCAGGAAGAGAAAAATATTCACAGATCAGGCATTAAGTAAATGTTGAACTCCAGAGAAATAAGTAGAGCTGTGCAGAGATACTTTCCTACGGGCATTTAGACCCTAAGCAACTTTGGCTTTGATTGGTGGCTTCTAGCTCACTGGTATGGACCTCTGGTGAGAAATGTTCTTCACAGAAGTGGGACCACATCAGTTCGTTCTTTCAGTTTATGATTGAAGCAAAAAATATCATCAGCCTCCACATCCACATACAAAGTGTCCTGAAAGAGGAGAAAGAAAATAAAATAAAGCTGAAGAGGATGTTTGAGTTTCATTGCAGTACAGAGCACAATTTTTCATACACTTTGGTCCTCGGTATTCACAGGACAAAAGTGAACTGAAAATGGTGAAACCAACAATTCGGCTTCCAGAAGCCCAGATCCCCTGTGCATCGGGCTGCCTCGCAGAATATGATGCAAATCCGCTTCCAGAAGCCCAGATCCCCTGTGCATCGGGCTGCCTCGCAGAATATGATGCAAATCCGCTTCCAGAAGCCCAGATCCCCTGTGCATCGGGCTGCCTCGCAGAATATGATGCAAATCCGCTTCCAGAAGCCCAGATCCCCTGTGCATCGGGCTGCCTCGTAGAATATGATGCAGATCCACAGAATGTAACTGACTTTGTATTTAGGGGCTGAAGTCTGACCTCATTAAATCTCTAAGTAATATCAAGGTGATCATTGGAGCTGGGGTACGAAAAGGCAAAGGATAAATAACATTATCTAGGAAAGAGAAATCCTGTAGACACAGGTTATAAAATAAGCACATTTTTTAACACAAATAAATAAAATTAATTAATTAATTTGTTAGACATGCATAATCAGCATCAATTCTGTTATAAACAAAAGTGATTGAAATTGATAAAGACAATGACAAGATGAATAACAGTTAGGTCTAGGGCATGAAGTAATTTCTTTGAGCCAATATGATAAGATCATTATTCTTTTCTCTCAAAAGAGCCAAATAACATGGGCAATGACACTAATCTAGGTCTTGTGTGTAAGAATGTCTGACATAGAAACACATGTGATAAGTAAGGCATCTTCAAAACTTCTTTGAAAAGCACTAAAACCTAAGGGCTCAGTGCTGATAGCATAGGCCTAGAAGATTGGCATAGAGAGGCCAATGCGAACACAGGATACAGCACAAGATTCACTTCATTCTCTTCAAGGTTCCTAGCATGTCAAAGCCTCAAAGTAATCCAGATATGCTGTGAAGCTGATGGATGAGTGGGAGAACAGCACCTGTTACCCTCCCTGAAGACCTGAAAGGTCTTACACCCTTGGGACCTACAGGGTGTAAGGAGAGAACTGACTACTGTAAGGTGTCTTCAGACATCTACATATACTTCAAGGCATGTGCACAATGAAAAATAAATGCCACTGAAAATAAATATAACAAGAATGAGAAGTGCACCTGACAATGATTGAAATTTAATTTTTCCAGGCAGAACAAAAATCTGATATGTGATTATCAGATTTGATTATTAGTATAAAAAATTAATTTCTATTCTTTACATACTTAAAGTTTTGAAGATCCATATTATTACATATTCGGTGCTCATCAATATCTCTACTATACTCATGGAGGCTGTAGAGATGGCTAGTGGTTAAGAGCACTGACTGCTTTCACCCGGGTTCAGATCCCAGCTCACACATGGCGGCTGACAACCATCCAAAACTCCAGTTCCAGGGGATCCAAGGCCCTCTTCTGACCTACACAGGCATTGCAAGACATAGGTGGCTCTACCAACATGCAGTTGTTACATTCATACAAATAAAACACAAATAAAAGTAAATTTTTAAAAAATATTTACTGTACTCACAATAGCAATGTTAAGGTTTTATATAAACATCTACTAAAACAATGATGAGCAGTTCAGAGAGGACTTTCAGAACTTTCTAGACTAATTGAATAATGGAAGCTATTACTCAAGGAATTTTGCATATTATTGCAAAATGTAAACAACAATTCATTGTATATTTCCAATTCTAGTGCTCTATTACTGCATGCATCTCATGCTTGGAATATTTTGTGAAGATGTCAAAGGTCCCGCTCGACCATTGTTAGCTTCTCTTGGAAGCATGGAGGAAATGATTCCTCTGTGTTGACCCTCCTCTTTATAGACTGGACACTGGTTCAAGTCCATCTGGTGGGGTCTCCTTGGCCTCCTTGATCAAGAGGTCAGATGACCCACCACCTTTACAGGACGTTTTGCCAGATGCTCATAGTCCTTGGGAACTAATCGACCTAGAAGGGCCAGGAGCAAAAAGTGTTCTTTGTGTCCCTCTGACCCAATTAGTATAGATCTCAAGGTATGTCTGTTAAACATCCAAGAAGGTTAGTTCCACCATTCTGGCATTTTTAATTACTGTGTGTCATGCAGATAAGTCTTGGGTAATGACCA
>NW_008350870.1:281602-282413 GCF_000622305.1 Nannospalax galili
TTTTTCCAATTCTTTGAAAAATGTCATGGGGATGTTGATTGGAATTGCATTGAATCTATATATGACTCTTAGTAGGATGGTCATTTTCACAATATTAATTCTTCCAATCCATGAGCATGGGAGGTCCTTCCATCTTCTGATGTCTTCCTCAATTTCTTTCTTTAAAGAGTTAAAATTTTCCTTGAAGAGCTCTTTAATGCTTTGGTCAGGGTTATTCCAAGGTATTTTATTTTATTTTTTTTTGGGTGGCTATTGTGAATGGGAGGGTTTCCCTGTGTTCTTTCTCTGACTGCTTGTCATTGGTATATAGAAAGGCTATAGACTTTTGTAGGTTAATTTTGTAACCTGCCACTTTACTGAATATGTTAATAATTTCTAGGAGTCTTCTGGTGGAATTTTTGGCATTTCATATATAACATCATATCGTCTGCAAAAAGGAAAAGGGTAAGGTGAAATCTTAAAGTGGTTTTAATTTGCATTTCCCTGATTATTAGTGATGTTGAACATCTTTTAAGATGTTTCATGGCCATCTTTACCTTCTTTGAAAACTTTCTGTTTAGCTCCTGAAGCCCATCTTTCAATTGAGTTGCTTCTTGCCTTGGTTCTCTGTTTTTCAAGTTCGTTATACGTTCTGGTAATTAAACCTCTATCAGATGTGTCGCTGGTGAAGATTTTCTTCCATTCTGTGGGTTTTCTATTTGTTTCCTTGGTTGTCTCCTTTGATGTACAGAAGGTTTTGAGTTTAATGAGGTCCCACTTTTTAATTCATGCCCTTGTTTCCTGGGCTATTGGTGTCCGGTTTAGAAAGTCC
>NW_008350870.1:287057-293454 GCF_000622305.1 Nannospalax galili
GGCCCAATTCCAATGTGGGTCAGAATTTTCAGATTTTCTCCTTAGGTCTGGAATCTTCTAAGAATGCTTTTGGCCTCAGGAACTTGGGTGTTGGACTGACCTGAGATCCTGGCCGTGGCCACGCAGGGATGCAAAGGCAGATAGGGTGGGAATAAGCCCCAAGATTTCCCAGGGAGTGGATTGAGTAGCTGGGTTGTTCTGGATGCAAAGGATCAGAGAGAGGCAAGGTAAGCCTCGGAGCCCCAGAAAGAGGCTGGTGGGTGTTGAAGGACCAGGGAAGCAGAGGGAGGTGAGGGCATGGCTGGGTCCAGAGGCAGTACTCCTCGGGCCCAAGGAAGGCACCAAGCCGGTCCTGGTGAAAAGGGACAGGAAGCAGCACTGGCTCTCCAGATGTCTGGGGCCCCAAGACTAGGAATGGCACAGGGCCCAAGCTTGGAGTAGAGAACAGCTGGGGAGATGGAAGGGTGAGCGCAGCTGGGGGAGTCAAGGCGCGGAGGGCTGTGCGGTAGATTTACCCCAAGTGAGGCCTGAGGGCAGGAGAGCGGGCCAGGAGAATTACCCGGTGGTGCAGGTCCGGGAAGCAGGGAGAGGTGAGTGTGGGGCCAGGTCCTGGAAGCAGTGCTTCTGGAGCCCAAGGAAGGTACCAAGCTGGCCTGGGTGAAATGGATCAGGAAGAAGCACCAGTTCCCCAGGTTTCTGGGGACCCAAGACCAGGAATGGCGCAGGGCCCAAACCAGGAGCAGAGAACAGCGGGGGGAGGGGGGCGAATGAGGCCGGGAGAGTCAAGGTGCGGAGGGCTCTGCGATGGACCCACCCCGAGAGGCCTGAGGATCGCTTGGAATATTTTTTACAAGCATTGCATGCATTGCAAGAGGACCTTTGCCACAGGTAGTTTATGTGTTGATAACCTTTTAGCAAACTACAAAGGGAAAGAGTACTCAACGATTGCTGCAACATCAGCCATTTCTCAGAGGTCTGTTACCTACATTAAAGATTTAAGTATTTATGCTATGTAATAAAAACTTAAAGACTACAATCAAGTTGAAAGATATGTAAGAGATAGTATATGATTTCAATGCAAATACACAGAACAGACAAGGCTTCAAGTTCAATGAGAGTTTTTTGTGGATAATTTGATGTATGTCCTTATTTATATCTGCAAATCTGAATGAAGAAAAATATGACAGACAAAAGATTCGTTAATGAAAGGAATAGATCAAGTAACTTATATGTCATCATATAAGGTACTACTACCTTGGCGAGAAGATGATATGGATCAAATGTGCCTGAATAATGTTGAAAAATCATCATAAACATTTTGATATCATTAGTACAGGAATGAGCAATGAACATACAAAATAAGATGTCTTTAATATTGAAGGAGGGTGAAATCTAAGAACTGTAAATCTTGACTAAGTTACTAGATATGTGCTTTCTCAGGAATAGTTCTATAATTTCTTATTATAGGTCTTAACCTATGTATTCTTTATTCAATTTATATATATATATATTTCTACTTACCTATTCTCAGAACTTGGTTGTCACATATATAAAATATTAAAGACTCTATTTATCATATATCTGATAACTCCTTGCAATAAAAGTCAGGAAGGCTAACTAATTTTCACTATACATTTTTTCTGATCTCTTCAATATTTAATGTTTTCATTAGCATTCCCCTATATGTTCTTCAATATTGTTAGCTTATGTCCTTAACTCTGTTTCTCAGTTCTTTATCTCAATAATCTTATTCTTTATCAATAAAATAAAGCTAATAGAGCTTCTTGTCCAATTTCTTTAAATAATCAATGCTTCCATCTCACCATCACCAAAATTGTTACCATCATACATCAATTCTACTACCATCTAAAAACAGCATTATCAGATTGTTTTCACCAAAAGCCCTGGCATGAGGTAAAAAGGATTACATTGAAATAATCAAAAGGATTTGCATTTGTTTTCCTTAAAGCATATGTCTGGAGGTAGGCAGTCCTAGATCCATTCTCACAAAGGTCCCTGGCTTGTTATTCTAAACTAGCGTTCTGTAGCCTAAGTTTCTTATCCAAGATAATTAATGTGGCCCCAGCTGTCATGGAATTATAGCAGGAACAACACCAGAGTCAGTGGGAAAGAGGTTGAGTCATATTTTAATGTCTCCTCAAGTTTCTTCTCATCATTTACACTTGCATCCTACACTCAGGCAGTTATAGTCTGAGGTGGGCCGTATGTGTTTAACAAAAGTAAGGTTCTATTTAGTGAGTGATAGAACAAAGTTTTCAGGCAAAAACATTTCTTAACACAAAAATTATTTTCAAGGGGTTGGAGAGATGGCTCAGCGGATAAGAACACTGGCTGTTCTTGCAGAAGACCCTGGGTCAAATCCCAGTACCCACATGGCAGCTAACAACTGTCCATAACTCCAGTTCCAGGGTACCCAACAGTTCTTCTGTCCTCTGAGGGCATTGTACAACATGGGTGTACTTACCTACATGCAGGCAATCCATGCATACGCATAAAATCAAAATAATAAAATTTTAAAAAATCATTTTCACAAACATAGGTGAGCCTGGAGGACGTGCAACAAAATGAACTAAGTCAGAAACTGAAGGAAAAATATTGCTTGATTCTCCATATATGAGGAATCTGCAATAGTCACACTCTCATAAGCAGAAAGAATTAAGGATTCCAGGGCATTCAAAGACAGGTAAATATACAGGTATATACTTTTCAGAGACTATAATCTTTAGTTAGCAAGATGCTTAAGTTGTAGAAGATCAGTATGTAGTATAGTGCCTACCAGCAACAGTATTGCCTTATACACTAAAAACTACTGAGAGGACAGTATCAATAATAAGGAGAATGAGACAAAGTTTTGGAGATAATGGTCTTTATGATAGTGCTACTCATGTGTCTACTTATCCAGAAACCCATCAAGATGTATGCATTAAATATGCATCAATTTATGCAGATTAATAATACTTAAAGTTTAGAGAAATAAAATAAATGCTCCAAAACTGCTTTCATATAAGAAACTGTGCTGGATAGTTTTAGTGTCAATTTGACACACCTGGGTTGGGGGAGCCTCAATTGGGGAATTTCCTCCATTGGACTGGCCTATGGCCATGTCTGTGGTGCATCTTCTTGATTGCTGAGTGATGTGGGAGGGCTCAGCTCACTGTGGGTGGTTCCACCCCTGGGAAGGTGGGCCTGTGTTGCATAAGAAAGCAGGCTGAGCAGGGGCCAGGGGAGCAAGTCAGTAAGCAGTGATCCTCCATGGCCTGCTTCAGCTCCTGCCTCCAGGTTCCTGCCCTGAATTCCTACCTTGGGCTCCCTGATGAACTGTGACCTGGGAGATGTAAGCTGAATAAACCCTTTCCTCCCCAAGTTGGTATTGGTCCGAGTATTTTGTCACAGCAATGAAGAACAAACTAGGACAGAATCTAAGAGTTTTATTGCCAGACATCATGACTCACCTTGTAATCCAAGAATTGAAGAGGCTGAGACAGGATTTCTATGACTTCAAGGTCAGTCTGGGATACCTAGCAAGTACCAGGAGAGTCTGGGCTACAGGGTGAGAGCTTTTCTCAAAAGAAAACAACAATATAAAAGAAACTAAGGGTTCTGCATGTTGCCTATTAATAATCTTATAAGTACATATTTCTGGAAAGGAGATAAATAATACATTCTAAGTATTAAAGTGAAAAAATCAACATTTAAAAGAGATATATGATAAAGATCTTGGTTTTCTTTCAAATACTACCTTTCAGCAAAATGAATAAGCAGGTCTTCAAACTCCAATCAAATAATCTCTGTAGGCCTCACTGCCTGAAGGTACCATATCAACACCAGCAGAGAGAAACAGCAAGTCATAGTAAAAGTGTTCATGAGTTCCTCAGAGGTACAAAAGTACTGAGGACGACCACGTATAACTGTAATATTATTCAAAACAGAACTTGACAACATTGAAACACAGATGAAGTTACAAAGTTGGAGCCTTATAAAATTCATTTCGTGGAATTGCTGCTACCATGAAAAACAGCTTTTCCTAAGAAATGATCACGAAATGCCAAAGATAGGGATCTGCTCCAAAAATGCTACTGACGTTCATGTGGAATCAAGGCTTAAATGTTAATCTGCCTTGATTTGCTGTTTTAATAACTACATCATCAAACGTCTATGGGGTTCAAGGTAATATGTGAATAGATACATTTGATATGTAGGAAATAATGTATATGTTTCCTGTGTCTATGTGTGAAGAGATGATAGGTGATAAATAGATGATAGGTGATAAATAGATGATAGATGATCGATAGATGATAGATAGATAGATAGATAGATAGATAGATAGATAGATAGATAGATAAACACATACACACAAATACATATTTATGCAGGGAAATGCTTAATCAAATTTACTAATGCAAGTAGGATAACAAAGGACTGTGAAGCTTCAGCATGGAGGGGCAGAATATAAACCTCATCATGTGCTTAAATAATAATCCAAAGAAGCTGAAAAGAGATTAGTAGGGATCAAATAACTAAGCTGGTATTTCAGTCAATAAAACAATGCAATTAGAATTTATCTTCTTATGTTTTAAGAATCAAGATAAATCACAAAACTGTGTGACCAATTTTCAGCTTGTAATACAACTACAAAGAAAAATGTCTTTAATTCACATTTGTAAGTTATTTCATTCTGTCTTTCTTTTTTATTTTATTTTATTTATTTATTTATTTTGAGACCGGATCTTGCTATATAGCCTAGAGTCACCTAGAATTTGATATTTAGGCAACACTGGTCTTGAACTTTCAGTGATAATCCTTCAGCCTCCTTTGATCAGCTTTTTTAAACTTCTAAATGTAAAAATTGCAGCATAAAATGTTTATGCTTAGGCTATTGAGATAGGTCAGCAGTTAAGAGTATTTGCTGGTTTTCTAGAGGCTCTGAGTACATTCCCAGTACACTCGCTGGGTGGCCTATGACTCCAGCTCCAGAGTTTCTAATATGTCCTCTCTGGCCTTGCCAGGCATTTGCATGGACATGGCATCATTCACACACACATAAATAGAAACAATGAAAATAAATCTAAAATATTTCTACTGAATTGAAATAGTCTGAGCATTCACTGAGCACTTAAGGATCTTCTGGGTTCCATTTTATCCTTATGAACATTAGTTGTTTTTTCATTGCATGACCAAACTACTTGAGAAGAAGCAACTTATATTTCAGAAAATAGTCCTTCATGGTGAGGAAGTCATGGCTGCAGAAGGAGGGACAACTGGCCACATACCTTCCATGGTCAGAAAAGAGAATGATGGATGCTCGGTTCGGCTCACTTTATCACTTTTATTCAGTCTGGGTCCCTGGCCCACAGGGATATTGCCACCACATACAGGGTGAGTATTTTCTCATCCATTAAACATTCCTTGAAGCACCCTCACAGATATACCCTGAGGTGTGTTTCCATGGTGATCCGAAATCCAAAATCGTTGATGACTACTAGCCACAACACTGCCCATTACCGATGTCATCTGCCATCCTGCATGTGCACACACTACATACCTGTTCCTCCGATGCACATTCACCAGGATTAAAAGCTGTATGTAAATACTTGATACCCAGGAGAAATAAAACACAAATGAGATTCAGAAAGATCATTTCACATTCTCCATCTAAAAACTTTGAAAGGATTTGCCTCCAGGGTTCTTGATTATCTAAGCTATGAAGCTGCACCATTACCCTGAGCAAGTGGCACATTTAAGAACTATGAAAGATTTATTTTTGACAATAACAAAAAGAAGAATGGTGGGCTGCTGAGTTATCATATAGAAAAAAATCCCATCCCACTCTTTGTCATTATATTGTTTGAGAAGTTGCAGTAAATCTTCACTCTGGATACCTTCCTATTTTATTTTAGTATAGCTATCATCACATTTATGGTGGAATGCTTTATGGAGCACTTTAGCCCTTCATTTTTTAAAAATATTTTTCTCTTTTTCTGCAGAGCATTTGTACTGATGCTGTGGGATCTCTCAATCCTTTTAACTGGTTTAATCTTTGGAGATGATGATGAGAAACAATTATCATGATGGCCTTATATGTTTGTTTAGTTTTGTGCTATCAGTTATCAGTCTGGAGACCTCAAGCATGCTAGGCAGCTGCTCTGCCACTGAGCTCTAAGCACAGCCCTTCTCCCCACAGCTTTATGAAAGATAATTTGGCTGTAACATTCCAAAGGGAGAGGAGCTTATTTCATCACATTGTAGGATACCACTTTCAATTTTATTGTTACGGAATTGTCCTTGACAGAAAACTATCAAAATAGTTTAAAGACAAAAGCATAAAGTGCTGCAGTTGCATTTGCTAAAGATCAGATAGCAAAATGCACATGTCAGC